>NC_048567.1:15962376-16047376 GCF_013265735.2 Oncorhynchus mykiss | reverse complement strand
CAAAAAGTTTGATGTGGACTGAGTTTACACACAGCCAGTCCTAGCTCTCTCTCCTTCTGATAGCAGGATCAATGTGCATTACAGTAGAACCTCCATTATGAGTAGTAATGGCAACATCCCAACCGCCTTGCTGTATCATATTGGTGGAATGAAAGTGCCTCATAGAGTCCCAAACAGCTCCTTGGAGTATTAAAACACACATTCAATTAGTCTTTCATAGTTAGAGAGGAGGCAGCGAAGAGGCAGGCGGGGTTTGACTCAGGGTAAGAGTACTTTTAAAACTCTTTGAGCGGAGAAAAGGAAACGCACAAAGGCACCACAACCTGCTCGGCACTACACTCCTGCCCTTGTTCTGCTTTTAGTCCCAGCTCCCTCTCTACAGCAACAACCATCTGCAGATTAACCAAGGTAATACCATTATAATACATGACTTCTGAGAAACTTGACAGGAGACTCCGTTTCTTAACTCACAGTTCAACCCCCCATGGGCCAATGGGAAAGATCAAAACTCACACTATTCATATATTTTGGAAATGTTTTGTTCCAGTGTTGTGAATCACATTGTTGGTATGTTCATTGTGGCATATTGTGTTGACATGGGGACATAATGAGGATTCATTGGTGTGTTCATTTGGGATAATTGGGGAAATGTGTTCCATGTCTATTTTCCGTTTCAAATCCACCCAGCTTAGCCAGATGGAAAAACCAAACCAATATCCACCATCAGAGACCGAGAGAGAGGGAGAGAGGGAGACTGGGAGAGAGGGAGAGACGGAGACCGGGAGAGAGGGAGACCGGGAGAGAGGGAGACCGGGAGAGAGGGAGAAGGATCGGATCATGCCGTTGTTGTTTTTTTTGCACGTCTCATTTGCATGATGTTTTTTGACCCTTCCCCATCCTCCCACTCATCCGCCCACCACTCACTCAGGCACAGCAGAGCCTACCCACCGCACTGTGCCATGTGGCCAATAGCACAACACTCAACTATCGTCACTTTGATCTCAGAAACCCCTCCAGAAATGTAATCACCAACACCGACCACAGACACAGAGGAGACTCTGTTCACCAAACCATTTTAAAACCAGTTTTAATCTAGCACAAATATGGATATTTTTTTTAAACTTTGGGTAATGTTTTTATAAACCACTTGTGTGTAATAAATTCATAGCTAGTACCATTACAGTACCTTTCATCACAACGACAGAGCATTATTAGACTTCCCTGTCGAGTGTCTCGGACTATAAATATTAATCTCCACTCCATGACCGCAATGTCTCACCCTCTCTCCTCCTCAGCCCAACTTCTCCCTCTCTCCTCCTCAGCCCAACTTCTCTCTCTCTCCTCCTCAGCCCAACTTCTCCCTCTCTCCTCCTCAGCCCAACTTCTACCTCTCTCCTCCTCAGCCCAACTTCTCCCTCTCTCCTCCTCAGCCCAACTTCTACCTCTCTCCTCCTCAGCCCAACTTCTCCCTCTCTTCTCCTCAGCCCAACTTCTACCTCTCTCCTCCTCAGCCCAACTTCTCCCTCTCTCCTCCTCAGCCCAACTTCTACCTCTCTCCTCCTCAGCCCAACTTCTCCCTCTCTTCTCCTCAGCCCAACTTCTACCTCTCTCCTCCTCAGCCCAACTTCTCCCTCTCTCCTCCTCAGTCCAACTTCTACCTCTCTCCTCCACAGCCCAACTTCTACCTCTCTCCACTTCAGCCCACCTCCTACCTCTCTCCTCCTCAGCCCAACTTCTACCTCTCTCCTCCTCAGCCCACCTCCTACCTTTCTCCTCCTCAGCTCAACTTCTCCCTCTCTCCTCCTCAGCCCAACTTCTACCTCTCTCCTCCTCAGCCCAACTTCTTCCTCTCTCCTCCTCAGCCCACCTCCTACCTCTCTCCTCCTCAGCCCACCTCCTACCTCTCTCCTCCTCAGCCCACCTCCTACCTCTCTCATCCTCAGCCCACCTCCTACCTCTCTCCTCCTCAGTCCACCTCCTACCTCTCCATGGAACCCTTAATATTTAACACAGTATCAATAATTGCTCCACCTTTCCTCCTATTATAGATTTTATTTTATTTCATCACTTCTTAACAAAACATTACCTTAGCTTAGAGTTCATGATATTGACATTTTACAGTGAGAAAGTGTCAACCATGCAGACAGGCGAGGAATGCTACGCTAACAATGCTAACTCCTCAATAACCAACCCACTGATTACAGCTGTTTCTGTCTGAATTGGTAAATATGAATACAATACCCCAGCTCTGTTCGGACATTTATGATGATAGGTTTATTGAGTTGGATTATAATATACAGATATACAGATATAATATACATATTTTAGAAGGGAAAACAATAACCATGAAAGCCTTTCCATGTGTGTTTAGTGGCTCTGGAATTGAAAGGATTGTGAGCTAAGTGAATTGGTTAAGAAATTAAATAAAAGTTGTCCTTGAAAGCAGCTGGAAGGCTGTATACGTCTTGAAGGCTACATGTCTTGTCATTAGGCCTCTTTAGACTGGGGAAACAGGATTAAAAGTAGCTCTGTTAAGTTTTGAGGGCAGGGAGTATTCTGGCATCTGAGTGCTCGCTCTTTTTATTGTCTCCATTGAATCCTTCCAAGGTGATGTTTGGTGGTGTTTTTGCCGCAAGCTGCTTCTCTCCTCTCTCCCACTTTCTCTCCCTCTCTCTTCTGAGGACTAATAAACATGAACATAAAAATGGTGATGAATCTTGCCGGAGTACGTATCAGGTCATCAGAAAACTCGTTCGGAATAACCTCATTAATGGAAGGCTTATATAAGGTCAACGTGCTTGTCTTCCTCCCTTGCTTCCCCCCCCCCTGACTACTACACACTTTAATGAGCAGCTTTTTAGTTAGGTAGCTGTGTAGTGTGATGCATTTTAGATCACCACATTAAAAAATAACTGGCTACCTGACTTTTTAAAGGTAAAAGCTTTGTGACAAAGATAGAAACATCTCTTTATTTCCTTTGCCATCCTTTGCCATCCGTAGAAGATTGCACTGAAAGTGTGTGCTGAGCTGTTGTGTTGTAACTCTAATGTTTGGCTGTTGATAGTCTTCATTACATGCGTCACCGACTCCACTGTTTCGCTGCAATAAACATCTCAGCCAATCACCACAGCTCTAAGGCTCTGGTACCTCTCCCCCATGCCAAAGTCCTGCATCACTAAGACTAGACCATATAGACCACTTTCAACTTTACAATCAATTTTAAATATTCTTAGAATGTTCACATAGATGAATCAGATTGCAAGAAAATTTCATTGGCAATAGAACTGGGAACACACACGGAGAGAGTCAGTGCTCTACTGAGCGTCCCTCTGTTCAACAGGACTCTTCTACAGTACAGTGTACCTCCAAAAGGTTTTTCTGTAGTTGTCTTTCTGTGACAGAGAGGATCAAGAAAGAACACACTTGAACTCGGAATATTATTCTCTGAAAAAGTTGAAGATGATGATGTTGATAATGACGATAATGATGATTAAAAACGTTGACAGAAGAATGATAATGATGCTGATGATAACGTTGATGATGTTGATTGATATCATTGTTAGCCAGGCATTCTGAGTATCTATAAGAGACGTTCGTTCTGAGCATTCCGAGACAGAGGTTTCATGGGGCCATCAGTCCCTCTTTAAAACTGCAGGTATATTACATTTACAGAATTAACAAGCCTCTCTCTCTCTGTCTCTCTCTCTCTCTCTCTCTCTCTCTCTCTCTCTCTCTCTCTCTCTCTCTCTATATATATATATATATATATATATATATATATATATATATATATATATACCAACGCTGCATTAATAAAGCACAGCACATTATTCCATGTTTTGTCTAAGGTCAACACTCGAGCTCACGATGCGACAAAAGTAATTATTTCAGGTCAGTGGCCCACCCGTCTCCAGGGGCATTATGGGTAGTGGAGTGGTGGAGGTAGGAGGGGGGTATATTGACGAGATGGACGTTCCTCTCTCATCCCTCGTCTTTTATTCTTCTCCCTGGATCTTTGGTTGACTTCATCGTGACTGGGGTGAGCGAGCAGGTTAACTACGGCCCACTGCTCATCAACAAACCCATAGGTCCCTTATAACTGGAACATCTCTGACACACACACACACACACATACACACACACGCACACACACACACACACACACGCGCGCGCACACACACACACACACACACACACACACACACACACACACACGCACAGATGGCCTCTCGCCTGTATATGAGATGTGCTTGGGTCTATGACTGTGTGGAGAAGCACTCCCAAGACTTATAGGCCTGACAGAAACACTCCCAAGACTATCAGGCCTGACAGAAACACTCCCTAGACTTACAGGCCTGACAGAAACACTCCCAAGACTATCAGGCCTGACAGAAACACTCCCTAGACTTACAGGCCTGACAGAAACACTCCCAAGACTATCAGGCCTGACAGATACACTCCCTAGACTTACAGGCCTGACAGAAACACTCCCAAGACTATCAGGCCTGACAGAAACATGAAGTTCGCTTTCTTCCAGGTTATCTGACATTGAGGACTCACAGCTGCATGAGGTCTGAACTAGTTGGAATTTGATTGCAAGTAGGGTCTCACACACATGTACACACTGAGGGTCTCACACGCATGTACACACTTAGGGTCTCACATGCATGTACACACTGAGGGTCTCACACGCATGTACACACTGAGGGTCTCACACACATGTACACACTGAGGGTCTCACACGCATGTAGACACTGAGGGTCTCACACGCATGTACACACTGAGGGTCTCACACGCATGTACACACTGAGGGTCTCACACGCATGTACACACTGAGGGTCTCACACGCATGTACACACTGAGGGTCTCACACGCATGTACACACTGAGGGTCTCACACGCGTGTACACACTGAGGGTCTCACACACATGTACACACTGAGGGTCTCACACACATGTACACACTGAGGGTCTCACACACATGTACACACTGAGGGTCCCACACACATGTACACACTGAGGGTCTCACACACATGTACACACTGAGGGTCCCACACACATGTACACACTGAGGGTCTCACACACATGTACACACTGAGGGTCTAACACACATGTACACACTGAGGGTCCCACACACATGTACACACTGAGGGTCCCACACACATGTACACACTGAGGGTCTCACACACATGTACACACTGAGGGTCCCACACACATGTACACACTGAGGGTCTCACACGCATGTACACACTGAGGGTCTCACACGCGTGTACACACTGAGGGTCTCACACACATGTACACACTGAGGGTCTCACACACATGTACACACTGAGGGTCTCACACACATGTACACACTGAGGGTCCCACACACATGTACACACTGAGGGTCTCACACATGTACACACTGAGGGTCCCACACACATG
This sequence comes from Oncorhynchus mykiss, assembly GCF_013265735.2. Taxonomy (NCBI): domain Eukaryota; kingdom Metazoa; phylum Chordata; class Actinopteri; order Salmoniformes; family Salmonidae; genus Oncorhynchus; species Oncorhynchus mykiss. The sequence continues at coordinate 16,041,954 of NC_048567.1, read as the reverse complement.
TACACACTGAGGGTCTCACACACATGTACACACTGAGGGTCTAACACACATGTACACACTGAGGGTCCCACACACATGTACACACTGAGGGTCCCACACACATGTACACACTGAGGGTCTCACACACATGTACACACTGAGGGTCCCACACACATGTACACACTGAGGGTCTCACACACATGTACACACTGAGGGTCTCACACACATGTACACACTGAGGGTCTCACACACATGTACACACTGAGGGTCTCACACACATGTACACACTGAGGGTCTCACACACATGTACACACTGAGGGTCCCACACACATGTACACACTGAGGGTCCCACACACATGTACACACTGAGGGTCCCACACACATGTACACACTGAGGGTCTCACACACATGTACACACTGAGGGTCTCACACACATGTACACACTGAGGGTCTCACACACATGTACACACTGAGGGTCCCACACACATGTACACACTGAAGGTCTCACACACATGTACACACTGAGGGTCTCACACACATGTACACACTGAGGGTCTCACACGCATGTACACACTGAGGGTCTCACACACATGTACACACTGAGGGTCCCACACACATGTACACACTGAGGGTCCCACACACATGTACACACTGAGGGTCCCACACACATGTACACACTGAGGGTCTCACACACATGTACACACTGAGGGTCTCACACACATGTACACACTGAGGGTCTCACACACATGTACACACTGAGGGCCCCACACACATGTACACACTGAGGGTCCCACACACATGTACACACTGAGGGTCCCACACACATGTACACACTGAGGGTCCCACACACATGTACACACTGAGGGTCCCACACACATGTACACACTGAGGACGTGGAAAACCTGACCAGAAGAAGACCTTCAGCTGTACTGTCTGTGGCCTCTAGCTTCAATTCATTCCTATTTGGTATTCAAAAACTGTTGCTCACTCTTCCGCAAAAAAGCACAAGGTAATTGCCAGGGTGCATAAATCCACTTTTAATTAGGCCTATTTAGATTTGAGGACTTGCAAAGTATGTTACTGTACAATTTAATTGAATTGATGATTTAGTTAACATTATATGAATCTTCTTCTTTACTTAAATTTCAACTGTATTATTATATAATGGAATTAATACCAGGTCAATGATTTTGATGTATTAAATGAACACTGTAATGTGGCAAATCACTCCACGTACAATAAATTGGATTAGAATGACTATTTAAGCCACAGTTGGGGGAGGGAGGGAGATATAGAAACGATAGTGGCACTGAATATCAGGAATGCAATATGAGACTGACTGTACAATTCTTCACACAACAGGAAACCTGTGTGTGTGTGCGTGTGTGTCTGTGCGTGTGTGCAGGTGATAAACCACAGTGTCTGTCTGGACCCTGGGGGACGGCCGGAGGTCAAACGAGGGCCCGTCGTACGGCAGGGAGAGAAGGGGACCTTTCTCTTTGGCCCCCTCAGAGAATCACACATTCTATTTGTATGGTCAACACCATAGTCCGCGTCTGGGCCTCCTCAAGGCTGCTCCAAGGCTCCTAAAGTCACAAGGGCACTAAGCAAGCAAATAAATAATAACCATCCTATCCATCATCCAGAATGAAAATCAAGAATTCTCCCTCCCTGTGTTGGCCGGTCAAGCATTTGGTTGGAGAGCGAGGGACTCTCTCTTATTTCTATTAAATCCAAAAAGAAGAAAAGAAACTCCTGCAATGACTGGGAAGAAGAGGTACTTCTGAGAAGAAATGGAATTGATTGAGCCGACGATGCTCCAGTACCCAAGGAGTTTCTAAGCAGGCAGAGAGGAAGCTCTGTTCTACTGCATTTCCTCATCAGGGCACAAGTTTGACGTTAGGGTTTGAGAGGGAAAATACACAGAGCTGAAGATACAGGACAGGAAGCAGAATTGAAGATTGGCAACCGTGCTCAGAAAACGTCTTGTCAATGCCTATGAACCGTGAGTTTTTCAGAGCAAACAACATGTCAGCAAGACATGTTATACTTGTAAATGTAAAGCATGTGATGCTGTGTTAGTGGCTGTGTGTGTGCATGAGGACGTGATGCTGTGTTAGTGGCTGTGTGTGTGCATGAGGGCGTGATGCTGTGTTAGTGGCTGTGTGTGTGCATGAGGGCGTGATGCTGTGTTAGTGGCTGTGTGTGTGCATGAGGACGTGATGCTGTGTTAGTGGCTGTGTGTGTGCATGAGGGTGTGATGCTGTGTTAGTGGCTGTGTGTGTGCATGAGGGCGTGATGCTGTGTTAGTGGCTGTGTGTGTGCATGAGGGCGTGCACGTTGGTGTGAATGAAACAGTTCAAACTGATGATACAGGGTTAGTGCCATTAGTCTTGGTCGACCATCACATCCCAGAGTCAATGAAGTGTCCTGGTGGTTTATTAGTATCAATAGCATTGTCATGTTTATATCCCTGCTCTACCTCTCGATATTTATACAGTACTTTAACGTGTTTCACGTTCTTTGTACTTTATACAAACCCCTTTATTACTGTGTGGAAGGCAGCACTCTTGCAGCCATTTCATGTGTTCTAAATCACAATACTAAGTGGTACTGGCAGTGGATTCCAATTCCCCCCACGACAAGGCCGCGGTAGATTGACATTCTAATGAATAAAAGATCATCACTTCTGCAGAGCTTTTGTCAGCCAGTTTCAGCTCATTTTCAATTATAACCCAACCCCCTCCCCTGTTTGTGAATATATTACGCTCAATGATATTTCAACCCTGTTTTTTTTTTCTTGGTCTTTCTCAGCCAATACCAGGCATTGAAATGAATAGCATTGTAAGCAACAGCACCTATGTAAGCAGGTAGACATTGTATTGGTATTCCCTATGTATATTCAATCAAATGTGACACAACTCTTAAATGCCCCGAAGTATAGTATAGTATGGTATAGTACAGTACAGTACAGTACAGTACAATACAGTACAGTACAGTGGCTGTGGGGGTGGTTTGGGGCTAGTGTACTTTATAGTACTGTATATTCTACCTAGGGTTGGGGAGGGAATTGTGACTGTACATCATGGACATCTGTGGTTTCCCTGGTAACAAAGGAAGGAGTTCCTTGCTCTCTGTCACATCACAGCTGATCTTTGGGAAGGGTAATTCTCTTAAGTATCAGCCAGGTCCTGATGACAGCCAGGATCAGGCTGGGGCTGCAGCTCAGCCCTCTCTGACTGTCTGTCTGTCTGACTGACACGGCCATGTTTAAATCACGGGGGAAACCTAATTGTGGCAAGAGACTGGGGAGTGAGTTATTGTTACATTAAGATCCTGGGCTGTCGGTATCAATCAAACCTGCTCAGGGAAACTGAAGGCTACAGGCTGATATTCACACACACGCACACGCACACAAACATGCTGACGTTCACACTCACACACTCACTCAAGCGCACTCTCCTCCTCTCCCCCTCTCCCACACTGCTCTCCCCCTCATCAGTTGTAGGCCTTTCAATCATAAAAGCATCATTCATTACAACCTTAACTGGGAGTTTGTGACTCAGTCAGTGTTGAATCAGGTAAAGAGAAATAGTGTTTTGATTTTAGATGGTTTCAGAGGGTGGGGATTACATCTTCAAATTCATATGGCTTATAGTCATGGAAAACTTGACCATGGTCACTGACAACAACATACTGTTTACATTCAAACATCCTTCACAATAATCCTAAACTTGTTGGGGATTAATCAGAATTAGTTGGGTAACATAGATAGGATGTTTTATTTTCATGATATGCTTATGAGTTATTTCTCATAAGAATGTATTTTGTTGTACTATAGTGTAGTGGTGGCCATTGGCAGTTTTCTGTTCTATGTCAAGACTAAGTTGCATGGCCCGCAGAGAGGGGAGAGGTCGAGGTGTCATCATCTGTAAACATATCTTTTGCTCCACTGTGTCTGTGTGCCAGTCACTCCCTACTTTTCCCATCGGGGAGAGGAGGATGGCAGTGTCTGGAATCATTCTATGCTCCCTCTTTTGTTGTTCCTATCTTGACCTATAGCCCCACTTTCCTCTCTGTGAGTTTGTCCAGGATTGGTTGTATTTAGAATTGGTTGTATCTAAATGACAATTTGATATATATCATAGGGTGGGGGTAATGTCTTGGTACCATTTTGTACCAAGGACGAGATAAGAGCTTTGTTTAGGAGACCAAACTGAATGATAATTTATAGCCAACTCTGTCTGACTAGGGGATATTCCTCTGAAGTAAAGTCTTTCTTTGTGTAAAGGGGGTGGATCTTTGCTATAAAGGAACCCATTTGCCATTATGTTGAGCACTCTCAACTTTTCATTAGAGATACTGAACTGTTGAAAGTCAAAATGCTATTGCAAAAGCTTAATTATTATTAAAGGTGAAGATTAAGCATAACTCTGACTCGTGTGTGATTTGCTCTCTCATCATTTGGTAATTAAGGAAATTTCCACGACAACCTATACAGCATTGCCAATCCTTACCATGCTGTCCATTCTCATCATCTTCCTAACCAGTGCCATCTTGCTAATCTTCATACAATGGCTTGACACCACCCTATGACTTTACCATACTGCTAATCTCACCCATATCCATAACCTTCTCTGTATCGCCCGTTTTCACTGTCTAACAGCGTGCGTTTCCTTCCACTTGTTTACTTCTGCCGTTACCCAAGGGAGAAAGCAGAAACCATCACCTGCTTCTGTCTGTGTGACTGCCAGATGGTTTTGTCACCACCCTACCTCCATACCTCCCTCCCTCTCTTCCTCCCTCTCTCCTTCAGAAAAGAAAGAGTCATCCTACCAAGACACCAGTCTCTGACATTACATCTTAATTCCTTAGTAAATACGCAACAGAGAAGAAGCACCTGCTACCACCCAGCCTACCCAGCCTACCCAGCCTACCCAGCCTACCCAGCCTACCCAGCCTACCCAGCCTACCCAGCCTACCAATTCTACCCAGTCTACCCAGCCTACCCAGCCTACCCAGTCTACCCAGCCTACGCAGCCTACCCAGCCTACCCAGTCTACCCAGCCTACCCAGCCTACCGAGTCTACCCAGCCTACCCAGCCTACACCGTCTACCCAGCCTACCCAGCCTACCCAGTCAACCCAGCCTACCCAGCCTACCCAGTCTACCCAGCCTACCCAGCCTACCCAGCCTACCCAGTCTACCCAGTCTACCCAGTCTACCCAGCCTACCCAGTCTACCCAGCCTACCCAGTCTACCCAGCCTACCCAGCCTACCCAGTCTACCCAGCCTACCCAGCCTACCAATTCTACCCAGCCTACCCAGCCTACCCAGCCTACCGAGTTTATCCAGCCTACCCAGCCTACCCAGTCTACCCAGCCCATCTGTCAGGACGGTCTCCACAGCCCTCCAACGTTCCTATGCCACTCTCTAGACAGGCTCTCTTTCACCCTGTTTATGAGTCCAACTGAATATTTCTAATTGAAAGAGTCAGTGTCAACCCTCAGTGTGTGTGTGTGTGTGTGTGTGTGTGTGTGTGTGTGTGTGTGTGTGTGTGTGTGTGTGTGTGTGTGTGTGTGTGTGTGTGTGTGTGTGTGTGTGTGTGTGTGTGTGTGTGTTTGAGCGGCGCCACTAAGGGCAACAAAAAAGGCAACAAATAGAGTGTTGGTGAGTGAGCTACAACTGTCAAGGTTATGGCTGTTGTTGCTTCCCCATCCTGAGCCCAAGGTTAACAGAATACATTGCTTTCCCTAATTGTCGTTTTTCTGTGGCTCACAGGATTTCCACAGCCTGAACATCTTTTACTGTGGTTTGTGTTTGTTGATTTGTTTGTGCGTTTGTTGATTTGTGTAGGGCATTGGGGAATAGTACATTTAAAAGGAGCCGTTGCAATGCTGGGAGAGCAGAGGAGAGCCTAAAGCTGATGATTAACTAACACAATATTGAGCATTGAGTCGCGTTCTGCTTCTAAGGAATTCTCTCTGTTGTTCTCAACTTTAACTGAGCCTGCAGTGGCCTGACAATTTCAAGTATTTTAAGAGGGAAACAAACTCTGTTTTTTTTATTTAGTTAAAATGCATTGAGAGGGTGATAAATATTTCATTTTTTGTTGTAGTAAGTAGTTTATAGAGTACTCTATGTAACTAGCTGTTGTCACGTTATACAAAATGATAGGTCCCATTGAGATTCAAATAATCCACATACGTAGAAGGACACAGCGGAACACTTGTTGATTTGTTTCTGTTTCTCATTTCATTCCAGCGTCTGTGTGTGGAATGGAGTTAGGCCTATATCTGAAAGAAAAACCCAACCTGGGAGTAATGTCTCTTCGTCCAGCCTTAGATTAGATGGTCGGTGATGCTGTTGCGGGGGCTGGAGGAGTGTGTGGAGGAATGCTCCTAAAATGAGGTGTCAGTGCAAATTACGGCTCCAGCTGAGGTCTTCTGGCTGCAGCGGGCAGCCATTGCAACCGATCTAGCGCCAGGTGGCACTGGGAGTAATCGCTCCTGATCTCGCACAGAGTAAGTGACAGAAATTGGTGCTGATGTGGTGTTTGTGTCATGGGCCAGCCAGGGGGGGGAGGGGGCTTCTGGAGGGAGGGAGGGAGGGAGGAAGAGAGCGAGAGAGCGAGGGAGAGGCGGGTTTGTAATGGAGAGTGATCGTTGCAGGTGAGCAGAGGACAGCCGAGCAAACTCCACGATCATTCAATTTGAAACAAAGTACCTAGATTTGCTCACACCCTCCTTACCTCACCTCACATAATTCTACTTGCTGCACCCATCCAGAAACAACATCATTGGCTACCCTGAAACCAATATCAAGATAGCCCTAGAGACTGTCTCACCGTGGCTTCAGGAGAGGAAGAGATGGAAACATCTGCGCCGGTTGAAGAGTTTGCATGAAAAATGGAGAGAAAAGCAAGGCAGAAGAGGAAAGAGAGACAGGAGAGACATGGAGAGAGACAGCAGCAGCAGCTTCCTGTCTCAGTGACATGTGTGCCTGCTAAGCGTTTCCTTTGTTAGGTCCCTTGACGCACCACAAGCCCCTCTCATCTGCGCTCCATGTTCCTCTCCATGTCCCCCTGAATGGAGGAAATCTAATGACCCTAGGGGTCCGTCCCCCAGCCAAGCCTGAATACCGACTCCCCCCATTCATCCCACATTCTCCCCCAACCTCCCCTTTTCTCCCTCCTCCTACCTCTTCCTCTCCTGTTCCCCCTGTTCCCCTAGCCCAACCTGAGCAACAATACCCCACCCCCCCTCCTGCTCGATCCCTCTCCTGTCCTCCCTTGTCTTCCACGGCCCTCCAGCTCCTCTCACCTCTCCTCTCCACTGGGGAAGGGCCCTCGAGTCATCCACATATATTATTTACTATGCTATGAGCTGCTCCCAACCACTCCTGGAGATAAATTACTCTGATCACGCTCCCTTGCACTACCAACACAGCCTGCCTGCCCCCCTGCCTGCCTGCCCCCTGCCTGCCTGCCTGCCTAACTGCCTGCCTGCCCGCCTGCCTGCCTGCCTGCCTGCCTGCCCGCCTGCCTGCCTGCCTGGACTCAAACCCACCACTCACACATACAGTTGAAGTTGGAAGTTTACATACACCTTAGCTAAATACATTTAAACTCATTTTTCACAATCCCTGACATTTAATCCTAGTACAAATTCCCTGTCTTAGGTCAGTTAGGATCACCACTTTATTTAAAGAATGTGAAATGTCAGAATAATAGTAGAGAGAATTATTTATTTCAGATTTAATTTCTTTCATCACATTCCCAGTGGGTCAGAAGTTTACATACACTCTATTAGTATTTGGTAGCATTGCCTTTAAATTGTTTAACTTGGGTCAAACATTTCAGGAAGCCTTCCACAAGATTCCCACAATAAGTTGAGTGAATTTTGGCCCATTCCTCCTGACAGAGCTGGTGTAACTGAGTCAGTTTGTGGGCCTCCTTGCTAGTACATGCTTTTTAAATTCTGCCCACAAATTTCCTATAAGATTGAGGTCAGGGCTTTGTGATGGCCACTCAAGTACCTTGACTTTGTTGTCCTTATTAAGCCATTTTGCCACAATTTTGGAAGTACGCTTGGGGTCATTGTCCGTTTGGAAGAAATATTTGATATTGATATAATATTTGAATATTTTAACTTCCTGACTGATGTCTTGAGATGTTGCTTCAATATATCCACATAATTCTCCTTCCTCATGAGCCATCTATTTTGTGAAGTGCACCAGTCCCTCCTGCAGCAAAGCACCCCCACAACATGAGGCTGCCAACCCCGTGCTTCACGGTTGGGATGGTGTTCTTCGGCTTGCAAGCCTCCCTGTCACACCCTGACCTTAGAGATCCTTATTTATTCTCTATGTTTGGTTAGGTCAGGGTGTGATTGATTTGTTATTTTTGTTTGAGTGTTTCTTGAAAATATATATCATGAACACTTTCCACGCTGCATTTTGGTCCACTCTTCCTTCAACCAACGAAAGGCGTTACATTCCCCCTGTTTCCTCCAAACATAACGATGGTCATTATGGCCAAACAGTTCTGTTTTTGTTTCATCAGACCAGAGAACATTTCTCCAAAAAGTACGATCTTTGTCCCCATGTGCAGTTGCAAACCGTAGTCTGGCTTTTTTATGGCGGTTTTGGAGTAGTGGCTTCTCCCTTGCTGAGCGGCCTTTCAGGTTATGTCGATACAGGACTTATTTTACTGTGAATAGATAATTTTGTACCTGTTAACTCCAGCATCTTCACAAGGTCCTTTGCTGTTGTTCTGGGATTGATTTGCACTTTTTGCACCAGAGTACATTCAGCTCTAAGAGAGAGAACGCGACTCCTTCCTGAGCGGTATGACAGCTGCGTGGTCCCATGGTGTTTACACTTGCATACTATTGTTTGTACAGATGAACGTGGTACCTTCAGTCATTTGAAAATTTCGCCCAATGATGAACCCGACTTGTGGTGGTCTACAATTTGTTTTCTGAGATCTTGGCTGATTTCTTTTGATTTTCACATGATGTCAAGCGAAGAGGCCTTGAAATACATCCACAAATGATGTCAATTAGCATATCAGAAGCTTCTAAAGCCATTATGTCATTTCCTGGAATTGTCCAAGCTGTTTAAAGGCACAGTCAACTTAGTGTATGTAAACTTCTGACCCGCTGGAATTGTGATACGGTGAATTGTAAGTGAAATAATCTGTCTGTAAACAATTGTTGGAAAAATGATTTGCGACTTGACAAAACTCTAGTTTGTTAACAAAAAATTTGTGGAGTGGTTGAAAAAGGAATTTTAATGACTCCAACTTAAGTGTATGTAAACTTCTGACTTCAACTGTACATATCTATACATCTCTATATCCCCAAAACATGTGCTTATGTTCCTCCTGACATCACACACAAATTCATCTCAGTCTGAGGAATGCTTTCAGTGAGACAGAGTTAGAAAAGTTAGATCATTTAAAAAAAACATTTTTTTTTACAAATTAATCAAATGATTCTCATTACACAGATGATTGAGATCCAATTATTTGCGGAATGATATACAGTTTTAATTAATTAGAATTTACATTGCATGAGGAAAGGATATTATATTTCTATTTTTAATCTAAGGGAAGGAATCTGGCAGGCCTCTCTGATTGAATTAATTGTTCATGCGATCCATATTCCAGCTGCCTGTAAAGATCTCTGTCTGTGAGTCTGTGAAGGCTGCTCTGGGCCTGTTTTCACAAAGCCTCTCAGCATAGGCGTGCTGATCTAGGATGAGGTCCCCATATCCATATAATCGTATTTATTATTATCTAAATTGCAAAACTGAGACGCTATGGATATTGGCCAGGGGCTGTGAAGGCTGTTCTGGGTGCTGTGAATCTTCTAGGCCAGCTGGGGCTGTCTGTCTGTCTGGGGCCCTCTCCACAGAAGAGGTCAGGGTTCTGACGGACCAGGCCTGTGGAGGAAGGGAGGCCAGACAGACACCAGAGACTCAATTAGACCACACAGAGGAGACAGATTACACAGCCAGTGATGAATTGCAGTCCTGTCAGATAGAGACACTCAAAATGGCCTCTCTGACACCTAAAATGGCTTCTGGTGTCTAGAAGCTAGCAAATCTCCTCTGCTGTCTGTATGGCAGACTGTTTCGACAGCAATACCCTCACAGGGAAAATTAAAGCCTAAACCTCAAGACAGACAAAAAGTCCTGTTGAAATATTTATTGAAGGATGTTTTCCCCACAGTGAAACTCTCTTGGTAAATGAAGGTATGCTTTATAAACTTCATAACGGATGTGTAAGTGATTCTAAAACTTAATTGGTAGCTTATAGAATCTCCCTGTCTGTCCATCTGTCCATCTGTCTACCTGTCTTATCACACACCCATTACCTAACCTGTGTAATGAGGTGTTTGACTGTATCTTTATCCTGATTTGCATTACATAGAGTGTGCAGCCGTGTCGCCAGACCACCCCAGCAGCACCCCCCTCAACCTCAGTCCTCCCTCCTTCCTGTTCCCTTTGTTCCTGCCATGCGAGCAGAGCGAGGACTCAGGGTCACCAGCGTCTAGGTGATTTCTGATTCCTATCTGCAATTTCAATAGCAGCCAATGCCAGGGCCACCTCCATTAACATCTACTGCTACTGCTGCTGCTGTTGCATTTTAAAGATTCCCTTTTTTCTTTACCCGCAATACAAAGACAGTGTTTGAATTCAAACTACAAGGTTACAGGAGGTGTGGGCTATCTGAGCAGGAGAAAATGCTAGTTTCAAAAGGTTTATTGTCATGATGATCGTATTGGAGTATTTAGAATGTGTTAATAATATTAGTCATAGGATATATTCTCCAATTGAACACATTCCTTTATAACCAACAACATCAAACAAATTAGAATTGAAATGCTGAAAATATAACATTAGTACATTTGAAATCCGTCCAAACAATATACAGTAACATAGTTGCTCCCTCCCAACCCTGGAAAGAGAGGTAGCCTTTTGTCACGCAGATAGGAACACAGGGTGGCTGAAAACTGATGGTTAAAAGCTCCTGGAAGTTTCCATCCACATCATATTGACAGATTACAGGATTGTAATTTGATTCATATTAAAGCACTCAAGAGGAGCATGACGAGAGACGCAGGCATAACGCCGACCACAACCAAACCATGCATAACGCCGACCACAACCAAACCATGCATAACGCCGACCACAACCAAACCATGCATAACGCCGACCACAACCAAACCATGCATAACGCCGACCACAACCAAACCATGCATAACGCCGACCACAACCAAACCATGCATTATGCCGACCACAACCAAACCATGCATAACGCCGACCACAACCAAACCATGCATAACGCCGACCACAACCAAACCATGCATAACGCCGACCACAACCAAACCATGCATTATGCCGACCACAACCAAACCATGCATAACGCCGACCACAACCAAACCATGCATAACGTCGACCACAACCAAACCATGCATAACGCCGACAACAACCAAACCATGCATAACGCCGACCACAACCAAACCATGCATAACGCAGACCACAACCAAACCATGCATAACGCCGACCACAACCAAACCATGCATAACGCCGACCACAACCAAACCATCCATAACGCCGACCACAACCAAACCATGCATAACGCTGACCACAACCAAACCAGGCACAACGCCGACCACAAACAAACCATGCATAACGCCGACCACAACCAAACCATGCATAACGCCGACCACAACCAAACCATGCATAACGCCGACCACAACCAAACCATGCATAACGCCGACCACAACCAAGCCATGCATAACTCCGACCACAACCAAACCATGCATAATGCCGACCACAACCAAACCATGCATAACGCCAACCACAACCAAACCATGCATAACGCGACCACAACCAAACCATGCATAACGCCGACCACAACCAAACCATGCATAACGCCGACCACAACCAAACCATGCATAACGCCGACCACAACCAAACCATGCATAACGCCGACCACAACCAAACCTTGCTGGCAGCTCACTGTTCTCTTCAGACCAAATAGATGTTTTACTCCGGAGGTCCACTGAATACAATATTACATTATAGCGTTGTCTCACTCTGATAGAGGTTGGGACGCAGGAGGATTTAATATGAGGCACATAAAGCTAACACCAGCAAATTAAACACAATCACACACATTAAGCACCAGGCTGCTGATAGGGAGATCCTCAATGCACAGGGTTGGCTGATCATTATGAGAATAAATGGGGAGTTTTCAGGAGTTTTTAAGTTGTATTCCTCCTTCCATCTCTATGCTGCTGGATGGAGGTAAGGGGAGAAGGATGAGAAGCAGGGAAGGATAGAAAAAGGAAAGTAGAGAAAGAGGTACAGTGAGAAGGAAGGAGGTAAGGAGGAAAGGAAAGAAGAACAGAAATGGGGAAAGAGGGATCGGTAGGAAGCTCTCATTCTCTGCCGGCCCTTCCTTCCTCTCCATTCTTCTCCCCAGACTTGACGTGAGAGGGAGGAGAGCTTATCTGCATTAAATAAGCTGTCAGTGACACCCTGACACCAGCTAGAAATACTGTTCCTGTTCCCCTGGCCCTGCCTCAGCCCTGCCACGTGTTCTGTCTCACTGGAGCCCAACAGCAGATAACCCCAGACCCACAATGGGAGAGAAAGGGAGGGAGGGATGGAGAGAGGGATGGAGGGAACGGATGAGAATTCCTGGCTTATCAGGAGTTCCACAGTGAAGGAAGAGGATAATCCATTACAACTAGAATCCTATCAACGCGGCCTGGGATACGCCTCTGTGAACCACAAGATGACACACACACGCACAGTGAAATGTGGTGTATGTGAACCTTGCGTTTTTATAGTATGATAGGCAGTGATGGGATGATTCAGCCTGGCCTTGTAAAGTAAGTGGCACCCTATCCACTATAAGTAATGCTCTATCTAAGGAATATAGGGTGTTAAACAATCGGTGAGGGGTAACCATGGCAACAGAAAGGTTAGGGTGTTTTTTGGTCTTTTGTTTTCACCAGCTATATGGTACGGGAGCCCGGAGGCTATTTTCACTCTCCAGGAAATCTATTAAAGCCAATCTAGTAGGGAGGACCAGGGCAACTCACAGCACAGCAACACATACTGAAAGGTGGTCAGGATTCCAGACATACAGACCAAGGGGAGTTGTGACGATTGTCATATGTACGCCATCACTTCATCTAAAGACATGCCTATATGAATGACCAGACTCTGTTTATGAAATAGTTTATGGGAAGCACATTTATTCAGTGTATTTATGTTTGGATAGCGATTTCCCCGACAACTCCAAATGAATCCTTCCGCTGCTCTATATTCGCTATATACTTCAGTCTGAGACTGTGATGGGGGTCACCTTGGGGCCATGATAAAGGCTGCACCAAATGATTGATGTATTATAACAATTTAATTATGCTTATGTTGTATTAATAGAAGGGGAAGGGCTATAAGACCCTCCCCTACTACATTTATAGGGTTCTGGACCACAGATTAGCAATACATGCATTATAAGTTTTAATACTGTTCCACAGTTCTTTTCCAGTCTCTGTCTCTTATAAGAAACGGTCTGAGAGATGTGTGAGCTATTGCAGTCAAAACAGGGTGTCTGTGAGAAAGTACCTCAAGGCTAAAAGAGACACATAGACACAGAACCCTGCAGGGGAGTAAAGAGATAAGAGACAAGTCAGACATACCACTGTAAGCCACATGGGAATGGCAAATTACTGCTGAGCCCTTAGAAAACACTGGACTACTGTTTTCTCCTGCAAGTTTAAATAACTGTATATGCATGGGCTTGGTCTCATGAGTAGAAGGTGTTGACGTAGGCAGTTACATCACTAGGGGTTGACTGCAAGCATATTAAATCAACTTTGACCTTTTTTATTTTGCAGAACTTACTCTGAAACATGCGTGCTATGTTTCTGTTGTCAACTTCTGTCTGCATTTACATTAATACAGGTGTAATTGATTTACTTAAAGAAGATATTGCCTGATTGTTGATTTCACTAATAAGCCAATGATTGACAAAGAACCAGGAACCTACCCCAACAACTGCCATTGTTGAAATGATTTGTGGTGACATTAATATGAGGGGTGTCGTACAAAACAAAGTCATCAGCGTTTGGATAATTTATAACCAATTAAAGTATCAAAGCCAATTACACATTTTCTAAATGCTGCTCTGCCCGTACGTGTTCTGGCTCTGGCCCAACTCATCGTTTTTTGGGACTAATCAGAATGGTTAGAATGTATTTGCATTCTAGAAATCGAGAGGTACTCAGATCCAGACTCAATGAGAAGAATAAACTAATGTCTGTGGGCGAGGCGTGGCGTAGCATAGCGTTTGGCTGGAGCAAGGAGTTTGGGTAGCCAGGCAAGATAGCGATGTCCTTTTGATTGATGATCATCTGTGAAAGAAAGATGACACAAAGAGTTACAGTTTAAGGTCGCACGCCGGTAATTGGTTTGTGCGCGCAAAACCTTTTGTTGTGTGTCACCCGATTATAGTTCTCTTTCTAAACAGGAATTTAATGAACAGGAAGTACAACTGTGATGTGATCATGTTTAACAATTAAAATGTGAAAGTTAACATTAAGAAATGTAAACGCTTACCTTCATTTCTTAGTTGTTTGCAGAGGGCTTTCTGTCCATTTCCTGGTCTGAGTTCTGACGTGCAAATGGGGTGCATAGTTTATAGAGTATTACGGATAAGCTAGAATTCTCAATTCCAGGTGGATGTACAGTGCCTTGCGAAAGTATTCGGCCCCCTTGAACTTTGCGACCTTTTGCCACATTTCAGGCTTCAAACATAAAGATATAAAACTGTATTTTTTTGTGAAGAATCAACAACGAGTGGGACACAATCATGAAGTGGAATGACATTTATTGGATATTTCAAACTTTTTTAACAAATCAAAAACAAAAAAATGGGGCGTGCAAAATTATTCAGCCCCTTTACTTTCAGTGCAGCAAACTCTCTCCAGAAGTTCAGTGAGGATCTCTGAATGATCCAATGTTGACCTAAATGACTAATGATGATAAATACAATCCACCTGTGTGTAATCAAGTCTCCGTATAAATGCACCTGCACTGTGATAGTCTCAGAGGTCCGTTAAAAGCACAGAGAGCATCATGAAGAACAAGGAACACACCAGGCAGGTCCAAGATACTGTTGTGAAGAAGTTTAAAGACGGATTTGGATACAAAAATATTTCCCAAGCTTTAAACATCCCAAGGAGCACTGTGCAAGCGATAATATTGAAATGGAAGGAGTATCAGACCACTGCAAATCTACCAAGACCTGGCCGTCCCTCTAAACTTTCAGCTCATACAAGGAGAAGACTGATCAGAGATGCAGCCAAGAGGCCCATGATCACTCTGGATGAACTGCAGAGATCTACAGCTGAGGTGGGAGACTCTGTCCATAGGACAACAATCAGTCGTATTTTGCACAAATCTGGCCTTTATGGAAGAGTGGCAAGAAGAAAGCCATTTCTTAAAGATATCCATAAAAAGTGTTGTTTAAAGTTTGCCACAAGCCACCTGGGAGACACACCAAACATGTGGAAGAAGGTGCTCTGGTCAGATGAAACCAAAATGGAACTTTTTGGCAACAATGCAAAACGTTATGTTTGGCGTAAAAGCAACACAGCTGAACACACCATCCCCACTGTCAAACATGGTGGTGGCAGCATCATGGTTTGGGCCTGCTTTTCTTCAGCAGGGACAGGGAAGATGGTTAAAATTTATGGGAAGATGGATGGAGCCAAATACAGGACCATTCTGGAAGAAAACCTGATGGAGTCTGCAAAAGACCTGAGACTGGGACGGAGATTTGTCTTCCAACAAGACAATGATCCAAAACATAAAGCAAAATCTACAATGGAATGGTGCAAAAATAAACATATCCAGGTGTTAGAATGGCCAAGTCAAAGTCCAGACCTGAATCCAATCGAGAATCTGTGGAAAGAACTGAAAACTGCTGTTCACAAATGCTCTCCATCCAACCTCACTGAGCTCGAGCTGTTTTGCAAGGAGGAATGGGAAAAAATGTCAGTCTCTCGATGTGCAAAACTGATTGAGACATACCCCAAGCGACTTACAGCTGTAATCGCAGCAAAAGGTGGCGCTACAACTTAACTTAACTTAAGGGGGCTGAATAATTTTGCACGCCCAATTTTTCAGTTTTTGATTTGTTAAAAAAGTTTGAAATATCCAATAAATGTCGTTCCACTTCATGATTGTGTCCCACTTGTTGTTGATTCTTCACAAAAAAATACAGTTTTATATCTTTATGTTTGAAGCCTGAAATGTGGCAAAAGGTCGCAAAGTTCAAGGGGGCCGAATACTTTCGCAAGGCACTGTATACATACATATTTCAGATTATTTTTGTATATATTGTACAGTCGCCGGCTGTCTTTCTTCTTCTGGCAATAAGCATCTCATCTGCATTATGGCTTCCTCACTGTTACATCTTCTCACTAAGTCTGTGTATGTGTGAATGTACTGTCGTGTCTTTGGCTATGCCAGATTAAGTGATATGACATGCTATTCTATAAAATAATTTATCCGTAATTAATATCACCTGATTGAGCTAATCATGTTAATGTAATTAACTAGAGAGTCGGGCACCACAAAATAATATTTATAGAGCTGTTATCTTCCGAATAAACTCTTGAAGACCTAGTAATATTTTACATCAATAGCAGTCAATATCAATCGTCGTCTTAATTCAGTCTCATCTGAAAGTTGTAAATTCTTGGTTATCTGCACGAACCCTGGTTAACAATTTGAATCAGAAATACAAAATTGGGATTAATTATTTATTTACTAAATACCTAACTAATCACACAGAATTACACATACACATAATTAAATCATATCTTGATTACAAATTACGTCATAAAGGAAAACGTCCCTAGCGGGCGGAACAGATATGACAGCTTGTTACACAAAAGAAAAGGGGCTGGGTTTGAGTGAAAGAGCGGGAAGACTGAGGAACAAAGGGGAAAAGCTGTGCTATCGTAAATACAGTATCTGGTGCATTCTAAATGACCGCACATTCTAAATTATACTCCATGTCCCTTCACAGGGGAGGGCCACTGATCGAGCAGAGCCAGCAGAGCCATATCTTATGAAAACCCAAATCTCACATTTTAGAAGCTAAAATCCCATTTCATCCCATCACGAATAATTTCATATTCAAACATTTAAATTGAACAACAATTCCATGTGAATCCGATAACTCTGATGTGTGGACTTTCCACTGTAGAGTTTAAGTCATCTTATCATTGATGAGAATGTCTCAGATGACAACCGAACTGACATCATATTCATTAAGTACCACTGCATATGTTAAATTGTTCGGATTACCAGAATATAGTTCATTTCCATCCACCTACTGATGTTCCCAGAATCTCTATGTTAACCAAGGTTTTTGCAAATGTAACCTCAGTAGGGTAGAGAGAGGAAAAAGGGGGAAAGATGTATTTATGACTGTCATAAACCTCCCCCCCAGGCCAACGTCATGACAGTACTTCACTATAAAGGTGATAGAAAGGACAGGACACTGAAAGCAGACAGTCAGCCTTGTCTTTGTACCACCAGAGACTGAAGCAGTTGCCTCAACTCCCCTTGGTCTATATGTCTGGAATCCTGACCACCTTTCAGTATGTGTTGCTGTGAGTGGCCCTGGTCCTCCCTACCAGATTGTGTTTAATAGATTTCCTGGAGAGTGAAAATAGCCTCCGGGCTCCTGTAGCATATGACTAGTCCAAAATTGTAAACACTCTAACCTTTCAGTTGCCATGGTTACCCCCTTAGCGAGTGTTTGTGCCGGCCAATTATCTAACATCTTGGGGTTGCCACAGCGGCTGGAGGGTTCATGGAAACCCACAGGTAGGATGGGCTGACTGACCTATCGGGGACAAATACGCAGAGTGACATTATTACTGTCAATTATTGTCAATTAAAGTTTTGTCATTTGTGCTTCTCATGCATGAAAGGTGCAAGACATCCTGAGGACCTCACCTGTCTGTTCACTGTCAACATGCTCGCAATGTCTAGTCCTGTGCATATGTATTCAATTAAGAGTGTCAAACACATGCTAACTAACAACAATGCTAATAAAGGGAGGGAGAGAGTGAGTGAATGGGCAGATGGAGAGTGAAAGACTGCAAGAGATGGAGGGAGAGGTAAAAGAAGAGAGAGTGGCTGAAAGAGGTAAAATAACCAGGCCTATATCTAGGTCGAGGCTTCTTCTCCTTCTTGATAACAAGCTGTCAGATCAAAGAAATGCAGGACAAAGGCAGGCTTCCTCTCGCTCTCTTTTTTTCAAGCCTTCTGCACCCCGCTCAGCCCTCACCATCTCTCCTTCTCCTCCTCCTCACCAGCAGGTGACTCTGGCCCTCACTGCCCTGGATTCCCAGAATCTATGGCTATAGACAACAATATTGATTTCTCTCTACAATGGCATGTTATTACTCTCAACCCTTATGGGTTGTATAAATCAAAAATAATAGATGTGGTTCTGGAAATCATAGCTCAGCCCACAGTAGAAAATTATAGGACTTCCTCCCCGGAAATAACATGTTGAGTTCCTCTCCCTTCCCTTCAATTCAAATGGATCTCAAACATCGATAAATACAAGACAAGCCCAAAAAAGTCCTGAATTTCAAGCATGGAAACAGCCATTCTTCTTTATTTTCATTTTATTGCCTGCCATCAATTCCACCCTTCATACACACACACACACACACACACACTCACACACACACACACACACACACACACACACACATATGTTAACATTGCCAAAGCAAGTGGAGAAGATAACATACAAAAGTGAAATAAACAACAAAAATTAGCAGTAAACATTACATTCACGGAAGTTCCAAAAGAATGAAGACATTTCAAATGTCGTATTATGTATATATACAGTGTTGTTACGATGTGCAAATGGTTAAAGTGCAAAAGGGAACATAAATAAACATAAATATGGGTTGTATTTACAATGGTGTTTGTTCTTCACTGGTTGACCTTTTCTTGTGGCAACAGGTCACAAATCTTGCTGCTGTTATGGCACACTGTGGAATGTCAGGCAGTAGACATGGGAGTTTATCAAAATCGGGTTTGTTTTCAAATTCTTTGTTGATCTGTGTAATTCGAGGAAAATATGTTTCTCTAATATGGTTATACATTGGTTAGGAAGTGCAGATCAGTTTCCACCTCATTTTGTGGGCAGTGTGCACATAGCCTGTCTTCTCTTGAGAGCCAGGTCTGCCTGCGGCAGCCTTTCTCAATAGCAAGGCTATGCTCACTGAGTCTGTACATAGTCAAAGCTTTCCTTAAGTTTGGGTCAGTCACAGTGGTCAGGTATTCTGCCACTGTGTACTCTCTGTTTAGGGTCAAATAGCATTCAAGTTTGCTCTGTTTTTTTGTTAATTCTTTCCAATGTGTCAGGACACTATCTTTTTGTTTTCTCAGGATTTGGTTGGGTCTAATTGTGTTGCTGTCCTGGGGCTCTGTGGGGTGTGTTTGTGTTTGTGTTTGTGAACAGAGCCCCAGACTAGCTTGCTTAATGGACTCTTCTCCAGGTTCAAATCTCTGTAGGTGATGGCTTTGTTATGGAAGGTTTGGGAATCGCATCCTTTTAGGTGGTTGTAGAATTTAATGTCTCTTTTCTGGATTTTGATAATTAGCGGGTATCGGCCTAATTCTGCTCTGCATGCATTATTTGGTGTTCTACGTTGTTCACTGAGGATATTTTTTGCAGAATTCTGCATGCAGAGTCTCCATTTGGTGTTTGTCCCATTTTGTGAATTATTGTTTGGTGAGCAGACCCCCAGACCTCTCAACCATAAAGGGCAATGGGTTCTTTAACTGATTCAAGTATTTTTAGACAGATCCTAATTGGTATGTCGAATTTTATGTTCCTGTTGATGGCATAGAATGCCCTTCTTGCCTTGTTTCTCAGATCATTCACAGCTTTGTGGAAGTTACCTGTGGCATTGATGTTTAGGCCAAGGTATGTATAGTTTTTTGTGTGCTCTATGGCAATGGTGTCTAGATGGAATTTGTATTTGTGGTCCTGGCAGCTGGACCTTTTTTGGAACACCACTATTTTGGTCTTACTGAGATTTACTGTCAGGGCCCAGGTCTGGCAGAATCTGTGCAGAAGATCTAGGTGCTGCTGTAGGCCCTCCTTGGTTGGTGACAGAAGCACCAGATCATCAGCAAACAGTAGACATTGGACGTCAGATTCTAGTAGGGTGAGGCCGGGTGCTGCATACTATTCTAATGCTCTTGCCAATTCGTTGATATATATGTTGAAGTGGGTGGGGCCTAAGCTGCATCCCTGTCTCACCCCACGGCCCTGTGGGAAGAAATGTGTGTGTTTTTTGCCTATTTTAACCGCACACTTGTTGTTTGTGTACATGGATTTTAAAATGTCATATGTTCTTCCCCCAAAATCACTTTCCATCAATTTGTATAGCAGACCCTCATGCCAAATTGAGTCGAAGGCTTTTTTGAAATAAACAAAGCATGAGAAAGAAGACTCTTTGTTATGGAGCCAAAAATATTGGAGAAGTGGTTTACCCATACATCTCCATTTTTCGGGTGTTGTTTGCTTAGTGTTTTCCAATTTTCCCAGAAATGGTTAGTCTATGGATTCTTCAATTACATTGAGCTGATTTCTGACGTGCTGTTCCTTCTTTTTCTGTAGTGTATTTCTGTATTGTTTTAGTGATTCACCATAGTGAAGGCATAGACTCAGGTTTTCTGGGTCTCTATGTTTTTGATTGGACAGGTTTCTCAATTTCTTTCTTAGATTTTTGCATTCTTCATCAAACCATTTGTCATTGTTGTTCATTTTCTTCGGTTTACTATTTGAGATTTTTAGATTTGATAGGGAAGCTGAGAGGTCAGATATACTGTTAAGATTTTCTACTGCCAAGTTTGCTATTACAGTGGAATGTCTTGTCTAAAAGGGATTGAATTTGTTGTTGCCTAATTTTTTGGTAGGTTTCCAAACTACATTCCCTCCATCTATAGCATTTCCTAATATTACTCAGTTCCTTTGGCTTTGATGCCTCATGATTGAGTATTGCTCTGTTCAAGTAGACAGTGATTTTGCTGTGGTCTGATAGGGGTGTCAGTGGGCTGACTGTGAACACTCTGAGAGACTCTGGGTTGAGGTCAGTGATAACGTAGTCTACAGTAATACTGCCAAGAGATGACCTGTAGGTGTATCTACCATAGGAGTCCCCTCGAAGCCTACCATTGACTATGTACATACCCAGCGTGCGACAGAGCTGCAGGAGTTGTGACCCGTTTTTGTCGGTTATGTTGTCACAGTTGTGCCTAGGGGGCATATGGGGGAGGGAATGCTGTCTCTCTCTCTCTCTCTCTCTCTCCCTCCCTCTGTCTCTCTGTCCTCTCTCGCTCTCTCTGGCAGTGACAGACAGTCAGGTAGACAGACAGTTCCAGCTCTATGCTCCAACATGGCAACTCAAAGCAGATGTGAGCTAGGCGACTTGTTCCTCCTGATTAATGTCCTTCAGCTCTTTACTGCTCACGACTTCAAATGGCCATCTGATGCCTGTAAAAAGGAAGATCCTCAGACGCCGCAGCAGTGTTCAAATTACAGCTGCTGGATCCCATTCAAACATGGCCTCCTCCGTCCATGACTGAACGCTTGACACTGTTTTTTGGGGGACATTTTTTTAAATTAATTGCAATGACGTGAAAAAAATGATGATACAGAAGACAGGAAAGGGGAATGGGAGGATAACCCTGTTTTTGTAGTACAGTAATATTGTATAAAAAAAAGAAGTGGTGGTATTTATCGATTATTCTGAACGGTTTGTTGAGAGTGGCTTCACAGGTCAATATTATGCCTGCTGTTGTGCTACACCACCCAGTAGCATGTGTTACACTGGGATCACAAGATATGTGCCATCCCACTGAACCAATGTTGTTTCCAGGTCATTTAGACAAAGAATTTCAATGTGATGACATTGAATCAAGGGAATCCAATGACATGGTGACATTTTTTGTTGATTTCACGTTGAATTTACTTTAGTTGATAACTCAACTAAATGTCAATCAAAACTTATCTTAGAATCTAATCTTAGAAAAAAGGGTTCCGAAAGGGTTCTTCGGTTGTCCCCATAGGAGAACACTTATGGGTTCCAGGTAGAACCGTTTTTGGTTCCAGGTAAAACCCTTCTGGGTTCCATGTAGAATCCTCTGTGGAAAGGATCCTACATGGAACCCAAAAGTGTTCTACCTCTAACCCAAAAGTGTTCTACCTCTAACCCAAAAGTGTTCTACCTCTAACCCAAAAGTGTTCTACCTCTAACCCAAAAGGTTTCTTCAAAGGGTTCTTCAATGAGGACGGCCGAATAAAAATGTTTCTGTTCTATACAGCACCTTTTTTTTCTAAGGGTGTAGATGCTGAAATGATGTCAGTGCCAATGGGGATGTGTAGTGATTTTATTGACAGATAGATGGAGGGAGAGAGCGAGAGAGAGAGAGAGAACAAGACAGGGAGAGAGGGAGAGGGAGATGAGAGATCATACTGTCTTCTCTGCTACAGGGCTATTAACTTTAATGTGCTGGGATTTATTTGCCAAATCTACTGTGAGAAATCAATGAAGCAGCTCTGACTTATGTATGTTTAATATGATATGTGTCACAAACATTACATCTCAGACCATCATAACAGTCATAACAAGTATCACATTACTGATGTTGAGTCAGAGACGCTGAAAGGGTGGGGCGCAGGAGGGAGCAACAATGTAGACCCTACCCTGACCTCATGCCCGGCCGACCCAGTGTCCGGTACCCTGCATCTCTCTTTTATGGTCTACCCAGGCGTGATGTGTCTCTCAGTGGCCTGGTGAGCTGTCCAGACCCCTGACTGTACTGGCTTGCCCACCCCCTCCAGACCTCATTAATTCATCAAACACTCCAGGATTTAGCCTGTCTGTCTGCTCACTGCTCTGCTGCTGGAAGTCTCTGAAACACTGGTCAAACACACGCATGCAAACACACACACACGCACATACAGATACACACACAGACACCCTCTTCCTCCCACACTCCGGTGGTTTTGATCTGCCAGACAAACCTTTAATGCACTTGTACCATTCCATCAGGCCCGGCTGGAGAGTATCCTATACAAATGTACCATTCCATCAGGCTCCACAGGGCAGAGATTCATTCTAGTGTCTGTGGGAATAAGGATGTGTGTCGGGACAGCCAAGAGGGCTGGAGGGGGGCTGGGGGAGTGGGAGGAGGACCACACATGCACGCAAACAAACACACACACAGGTGACACAGGAAATAAAACACTTTCTTACCCTCAGACCCCAAGCCTAGGCCCATCACCTCATACCCACCTCCAACCCCCACCTTACCCCACCCCATTCTACAGCCCCAGGACACTAGATCCAGATCAGACAGCACCAGCAGGGGGTCGTGGGGTGTCTTGTGAGAAAGGAGCAGATCATTTATCACACTGATGCAACTCTAATGAAGTGATAATGCATTAACATATTCACCAGGGAGGAGGAAAGGGACAGGGGGACAGAGGAGTAGAGGGACAGGGTGACAGAGGAGAAGAGGGACAGGGGGACAGAGGAGGAGAGGGACGGGGGACAGAGGAGGAGAGGGACAGGGGGACGGGGGAGGAGAGGGACAGTGGGACGGAGGAGGAGAGGGAGAGGAGGGGGGAGTATTGGAGAAAAATATAAAATAAATGTTCTTTCCGAGTAGGTTGACCAGAGCGGTCCTCCTGACACACATCCTAACTTGCCACCTTGCCACCTTCAACTTGACACCTTTTACTATTTTGTCTTTGCAGAACAGAGGCAGAGAGGCTTTTTAGTTCACAGCTCTGCAGTTATCATCTAACAGTAACTATATTGTAGTTTTCTGTCCTTTCCCTGAAAGCTGTTCACCTCAGTGGAATAGCCTGTGGTGCAGACAATGAGAGAAACACCACCAACCTGTCCTGTAAATGACTGTCATTCTGGCTCTCAAAATACTACAGATGGGGGGGGGGGGTTCCACCCCTCTTCACATCACAGTCAAAGAAAATGACCAATTCACACATCGGCTTGGATTGTTTCTCTCAAAGTCATTGATTTCACAGCGACGCCTCTGAGACTACATTTAATAGTCACCATATTCATACACCAACCATGTCCAGACCACCACCACCTACAGTATATTCATTTAGCAGCAAAAATGTAATGCAATTTTTATATATATTTCTGAGGAGACACGCTTTCAAATGGACAGTCGTTGGCTCAATGACTAGAAGTCTATGGGGACATCTATCCTTCTATCATACTGAGAAAACATAACTCATGTGTAAGGACGATCTCCCATGACCCTCTCCGCAGGCCTACTCCAGGCAGGTACATGATGGCATAACAGTGAGAATCAACGGCGGTATTGACCCTAGATGGGCTCCAGGCTGACATACTGTATTAGAAACTCAGCCGTGGTGGATGTAAGTGAGATTGAAGTAGCAGAGAAAATAATGATGTTTCTGAGAAGCCTCTCAGGATGGAGGAGATCAGAGAGAAAGAGAAACTGAGAGAAACACTGTAGAGAAACTCTCCTATTTATTTTTGTCTTCAGAAAACATCTCAGCCGACTGAGTCATGGCAAGGGGAGAGAGAGGGAGAGAGAGAGAGAGAGAGAGAGAGAGAGAGAGAGAGAGATAGGGAGAGAGAGAGAGAGAGAGAGAGAGAGAGAGAGAGAGAGGGAGAGAGAGAGAGAGAGAGAGAGGGAGAGAGAGAGAGAGAGAGAGAGAGAGAGAGAGAGAGAGAGAGAGAGAGAGAGAGAGAGAGAGAAACAAAGAAATAAACAAAGAAAAAGAGAGCTATGGTAACTCTCTCTCCCCTCCCTCTCTCTCTCTCCCTCTCTCTCTCTCTCTCTCTCTCTCTCTCTCTCTCATATCAGCCAACAGTTTACAGGTAGTGAATAGCCTTTACATCAGAGGATGAAGCAGGAACTCACAAAATATGCTGCTGTGATCCACTTCAATCACTTCACCCCAGTGTCTGTGAGAGCATGTCCTCCTATTGATTACACTGAACAGCAGCCAGTACTCACAAGCAGAGAACTCCACTACGTTGGTAATGTAAAAGTCTGTCAGAGTTTCAAGAAAGGGAGCAGCAACTGTAGTCTTTACTGCAGAAAGCTACAAACTATCACAGTATAGAATGATATTTGTGAGGGGTAACAACGTCGTTAATCTAACCACAATATGTGTGTGTTTGTGTATATGTGTGTATATGTGTGTGTGCTCATGTCCATGTGACTGTCTTCAAATGTCCATGTGTGTGTGTGCTTGCTGTGTGCTTGCTTATACAGTATATACATGTTTAAGTAGGAGTGAGTGAATGTTAACACAGTAGCACACACACACATGCCGTCAGTAACGTGTCATGTCTGCAGTAAAGCTCCGATCCCTCCAGCCTGTTGGAACAACCTGTAGTACAGACACAAGGGGCCACGCAATGAGTGACATTTAGAAAAATGATCAATACTTAGAAAAGCAGTTCTATTACCATAGAGTTCACAGCAGCCGGGATTTATTTGAGCTCTGGGCTAAGGTAAGATTAAGGGAGCGCGGGGTGGGGGTGAGGAGGGGGAGACGGGGAGTGAGGGGGGGAGGGATGGCTGTCGAGACAACCAGGCTCGTAAAACACCAGGCCATTATCGTCATGCTTTGATGCAGAGCTTAGCATTCAACACATCAATTTCATTCTGTTACGGACGGCTCGGGATACATTTGGAATTCAGTTACTGTTTCATATTACGCCGTTCATTTGGTGGGGGGAGATGGGGTGGAGTGGTGGGATGAGGATGGAGAGAGGCTGGAGGGTGGAGGTCTGGTGGGAACAGAGAGAGGCCTCCCAGGCGTGCTCGGTCAGCGACGTTGCTGGTAATGGCTGTAATTTTCACCCCACACACACAGGGCACCTCAGCTGTGGGAGGGAAGCATTAGAATAAAGAATCTGTTGTTTTAACATTGGACATTTTTAACACAGGGCCTGCCAATTGAATGAGTGTTCAGTCTCGAGGTCAGCTGGAGAGAGAGAGAAAGAGAGGAGAGAGAGAGAGAAAGAGAACAAGAGAGAGAGATGAGAGAGGGGAAGAGAGTAAGAGAGAGGGTGAGAACACAAGAGAGGGAGAGGAGAGACCTGACAGATATCATACCGTGTCCTCTGCTACAGGGCTATTAACTTTTTTTTGAGAGAGAGAGAGAGAGAGAGAGAGAGAGAGAGAGAGAGAGAGAGAGAGAGAGACAAGTAGACAGAGAGTGAAGGAGAGAGGGAGAGATAGTAGACGCAGTGAAAAATCCATACAGCCCTCATACGTACATGGAAGAGGGTCTGAACTGCTGTCCATCTCTTCCCTGCCTGCCTGCCCAGACGGCCAGGAAGAACTAGGTCTCTCTTATTAACCAATACATGTTCAATAGGATTAGAGAAGTATCAACCCTTCCTATCCCCACCTCTGTTTTATTCACATAAATGAGACCACACACGCACGCTCACGCAGGCACACACACAACCACACACACAGATACACCAATAAACACACACACACCTAATCCAAAAAGCCAATACTATTTGTTTAGCTCGTACAGCTAATCCACCTCATTAGAGAAAACCTACAGCACCTTCCTTGATGGGCCTTAATTCATATACAACCTTCCTCGATGGGCCTTAATTCATATACAACCTTCCTCGATGGGCCTTAATTCATATACAACCTTCCTCAATGGGCCTTAATTCATATACAACCTTCCTCAATGGGCCTTAATTCATATACAACCTTCCTCAATGGGCCTTAATTCATATACAACCTTCCTCGATGGGCTTTAATTCATATACAACCTTCCTCAATGGGCCTTAATTCATATACAACCTTCCTCAATGGGCCTTAATTAATATACAACCTTCCTCGATGGGCTTTAATTCATATACAACCTTCCTCGATGGGCCTTACTTCATATACAACCTTCCTCGATGGGCCTTAATTCATTTACAACCTTCCTCGATGGGCCTTAACTCATACAACCTTCTTCGATGGGCCTTAATTCATATACAACCTTCCTCGATGGGCCTTAATTCATATACAACCTTCCTCGATGGGGCTTAATTCATATACAACCTTCCTCAATGGGCCTTAATTCATATACAACCTTCCTCAATGGGCCTTAATTCATATACTACAGAGAGAAGGAATAAACAACATTTATATGCATGTCCTTTTCAACCCACAATGTGGTTACATTTCAACAAATTCACACTGATTGGTCATGTTCAACTTCCTCAGGGAAGGAACAAATCTAAACAGATTAAGATTTATTTGTATTTTATTGAGAGGATCTTCTTCGTGATAAGGTCAGAAAGCTGTTGATCATCAGTCAACCTTTCTGAAGGATATATCCAGCTGATAATCAGGGTGTATTGGTCTTTAAGACGGTCCTTCAGAGGAGCGGCTAAAGGCCAGGTGATTAGAGAAGTGACAGCTCTGTTGAAGATGTCTTTCTGAATAACTCTTTTTGACCCCGTTACGGCTGCCGCGTTAGTGATGCTACAGCGCCTCAGCCACTACAGAAATTAGAAGCTTTACTTATATGTCCAGAAGATGACCTTGTTAACATAGATTTATGAACAGCAGCCCAATCCTTCATCTCATCATCACACAAGCGGATGTTTTGGTTAAGCCTTGCGGCTGCTAATACGGTCTTAAAGAGTTGACATTGAGCCAGTGTTGTTTGGCAGTCACACAGAATACCGCCGTTAGCCAGATTAGCCAAAGTACCAAGCATTGGGTGACAGTTGGACATGGTTGTACACATTGTGACGGTTATAAGACAATCAACAAACATCAACCCAATGTCCGTTTTGTCCTTATGGATTTACTGCAGGGGCTGAAAATAATTGCAGCGTCCTGTTATATAGCTGTTTCACCTGGAACAAAGTCAAGAAAACCACCCTGAACAGAGTTCACTAGAGATAGACTGTTGAGGCCCTTTGCTGCACTAAAAGCTGAAATGAATAAGTCAAGTAGCAAAAGCGTAAACACTCTCAGTAAGTCTCTGTGCCCTCCTTGGCTTCAACTTGGCTGGAGCTTTGTACTCTAAACATCCCAGAGTGGTTTATGTTTGTGTTGTTGGGTGATTGTTGAACCTGTCGGTTAATCTGGCTGTTTATGCTGTGTGTTCTTGATGAAGCCAGGCCATCCAGGCCCTGGTCTCAAACATCAGAAGATTCATTCATTAGTAAAGACCACTGGAGCGGCTCAGCCAGTCAACTACAGTGAATAATTCATTGACATGTCTGTTCACATGCCTCAACTTTCTAAAGGCCTCAGCAAGACATCAGCATTGCGAAGCCACTGGACTCCACAAAACCACAACCAGCAGTCTTCACCTCAATTAAGACAGATCAATACAATACAAGCAGAGAAAATAACAAGGATATAAATAATTAATGAAATTAAATCGATGTGAAAAGTTCAAATTCCTTTGATGTGGTTTTTACATATAAAGTATATGAAGTACACACTTGAGGTAAGTATTATCTGGAAAATAGTTAATACTGTGCCTTCGGAAACTATTCAGACCGCTTGACTTTTTCCACATTTTGGTATGTTACAGCCTTATTCTAAAATGGATCAAATTATTTGTTTTCGTCATCAATCTATACACAATACCCCATAATGACAAATAAAAACGTTTCGTTTAGAAAATGCATTCAGACAAGAGGTCGACCGATTAGGATTTTTCAACGTCAATACCGATTTTTTTTTATATATATTTGTAATAATGACAATTACATCAATATTGAATGAACAATGAAAACTTTTATTTTAACTTTATATAGCACGTAAATAACATCTATTTAGTCTCAAATAAATAATGAAACATGTTCAATTTTATTTCAATAATGCAAAAACACAGTGTTGGAAAAGAAAGTAAAAGTGCAACATGTACCATGTAAAAAAGCTAACATTTAAGTTCCTTGCTCAGAACATGAGAACATATGAAAGCTGGTGGTTCAATATTCCCAGTTCTTCAATATTCCCAGTTAAGAAGTTTTAGGTTGTAGTTATTATAGGAGTTATGGTGCGTTGACTATTTCTCTCTCTACCATTTGTATTTCATATACCTTTGACTATTGGATGTTCTTATAGGCACTTTTAGTATTGCCAGCCTAATCTTGGGAGCTGATAGGCTTGAAGTCATAAACAGCGCTGTGCTTCAAGCATTGCTAAGAGCTGCTGACAAATTCAGTAAAGTGCTGTTTGAATGAATGCTTACGAGCCTGCTGCTGCCTACCACCACTCAGTCAGACAGCTCTATCAAATATCAAATAATATACTTAATTATAATATAATAAACACAGAAATATGAGCCATTGGTCATTAATATGGTCAAATCCGGAAACTATCATTTAGAAGAAAAAAACGTTTATTCTCTCAGGGAAATACGGAACCGTTAAGTATTTGGCATCCCTAAATCTAAATATTGCTGTTACATTGCACAACCTTCAATGTTATGTCATGATTATGTAAAATTCTGGCATATTAATTACGGTCTTTGTTAGGAAGAAACACAGACCACAATGAGCCAGGCGGCTGTTGCATATACCATGACTATGCGTGCACTGAATGCAAGAGAAGTGACACAATTTCCCAAGATAATATTGCCTGCTGACATGCATTTATTTTAACTAATTATGCAGGTTTAAAAATATATACTTCTGTGTATTGATTTTAAGAAAGGCATTGATGTTTATGGTTAGGTACATTTGTGCAACGATTGTGCTTTTTTCACGAATGTGCTTTTGTTAATAAATCATCACCCGTTTGGCGAAGTTGAAGTAGGCTGTGATTCGATGATAAATTAACAGGCACCGCATTGATTATATGCAACGCAGGACAAGCTAGTTAACCTAGTAATATCATCAACCATGTGTAGTTAACTAGTGATTATGTGAAGATTAATTGTTTTTTATAAGTTTAATGCTGCTAGCTAGCAACTTACCTTGGCACCTTGCAGCCACAAGGTCCTTTTGACGCTGCACTTGCTTAACAGGTGGTCAGTCTGCCATGCAGTTTCCTCGTGGATTGCAATGTAATCGGCCATAATCGGAAACCAAAACGGCCGGTTACCGATTGTAATGAAATCTTGAAATCAGCCCTAATTAATCGGCCATGCTGATAAATCGGTCGACCTCTAATTCAGACCTTTCGCTATGAAACTCGAAATTGAGCTGAGATTTATCCTGTTTTCATTGATCATCCTTGAAATGTTTCTACAACTTGATTGGAGTCCACCTATGGTCAATTAAATAGATTAGACATGATTTGGAAAAATACACGCCTGTCTGTATAATGTCCCACACTTGACAGTGCATTTCAGCAAAAACCAAGCCATGAGGTGGCTCCGAGACAGGATTGTGTAGAGAAACAGATCTGGGGAAGGGTACCAAAACATTTCTGCAGCATTGAAGGTCACCAAGAACACAGCGGTCATTCTTAAATGGCAGAAGCAGAAGGTTGGAACCACCCAGACTCTTCCTAGAGCTGGTTGCCCAGCCTGACTGAGCAACCAGGGGAAAAGGGCCTTGGTCAGGGAGGTGACCAAGAACCCGATGGTCACTCTGACAGAGCTCCAGAGTTCCTCTGTGGAGATGGGAGAACCATACAGAAGAGTGACCAGACAGAAGCCACTCCACAGTAAGAGGCACATGACAGCCTGCTTGGAGTTTGCCAAAAGGCACCTAACGGACTCTCAGACCATGAGAAACAAGATCTCTGGTATAATGAAACCAAGATTGAACACTTTGGCCTGAATGCCAAGCGTCACGTCTGGAGGAAACCTGGCACCATCCCTAAAATAAAGCATGGTGGTGGCAGCATCATCCTGTAGGAATATTTTTCAGCAGCAGGGACTGGGAGACTAGTCAGCATTGAGGGAAAGAGGAACGGAGCAAAGTACAGAGAGATCCATGATGAAAACCTGCTCCAGATTTCTCAGGACCTCAGATTGGGGTGAAGGTTCACCTTGCAAAATAAGGCAAGAGGGGCTTCGGGACAAGTCTCCGAATGTCCTTGAGTGGCCCAGCCAGAGCCTGGACTTGAACCCAATCGATCATCTCTGGACAGACCTGAAAATAGCTGGGGCAGCGACGCTCCCCATCCAACCTGACAGAGCTTGAGAGGATCTGCAGAGAAGAATGGGAGAAACTCCCCAAATACAGGTGTGCCAAGCTTGTAGCGTCATACCCAAGAAGACTCACGGCTGTAATCACTGACAAAAGGGGCTTCAAGAAAGTACTGAGTAATGGGTCTGAATAGTTACATATGTAAATGTGATATTTCAGTTTAATGTTTTGCAAAAATGTCTAAAAACCTGTTTTTGCGTTGTCATTATGGGGTACTGTGTGTAGATTGATGAGTGGGGGGGGGGGGGGGAAACGAATTCCTCAATTTTAGAATTAGGCTGTAACATAACAAAATGTGGAAAAAGTCAAGGGGTCTGGATACTTTCCGAATTCACTATATCTCTGGGATTGTTATCAGAGTTGTAGAATGAATTGTTACCATTACATTCTTCATCAAGTTAAATAACTTTGACTCTAGCTGTTTGATAAAGCAGAACTGTATAATGGAAAACGGCATTAATACTGACTGACTCTCGTAGAACACAACAAAACAGCATTTTCGCTGTGTATTCTATGGAAATCAATACTAATTCTATATTCTACAGAATACCCAGAGCCAATGCTGTTTCGTTGTGTTCAATCCCACTGGGTACTTCAATAAAATGTTCCATTTCAAAGAAATGACGTTGATCAAACGTGGAATAGACGTTGAAGTGAGGTCTGTGCCCAGTGGGATGTGTCAGTCAGGAGTAGAATCTATGTGCTAGTGTTTACTGTTCCATCTGTCTTGTTTCCCCTACAGTCTATCCTCCCTGCTCCTGTTTATAATTGTGTTCCCAATGAAGCAGATAATAGGTGTAAAACTGTAAACTCAGCCGTATTCACACACAAGCCCTGCAGGCGCTTTGATAGCACTGAAACTTGAACTTGAAGGCTACAGGGAGGAAGACTGTCGCACCTTGGTTCCCTGTGACTCACTAAAACACTTTAACTGGATGAAGTATGTAGATACACACAGACACACACCTCTGCTACATCTGCAACACGCTCCCACTCTTCCACTCAAAAAGAAAAGGCTGTCGTCATGGGCGGCCTTCAGTAAGTGTACACCTGTTTGATCCTAACTTGATTCCTGCTATCTATGACACATCATCCCTGTGTGTGATCTCATGGCTGTACTGGGAAGGACAGTTAAATTAAATTAGTGTATGTTAAAGATCCCCCACCCCTGTGGCCCATTACATCCCCTCCCCTCCCTCTCACTCCCTCCTCTCAGCCCCTCCTTAACCCATCCACCCCTGTGAACAGCGAGGTCATGTCATTAGTGAGCGCCTCCCTCCAGGCTAGTTAAGGTCGGTGTTACAAGGTGTTTCTGCGGCTGGCTAATGTAATCAGACCACAGACTCCATCATCACTGTCAGGGACCATCATTCATGTAGCATCATCTTAATTAAAACTAGTTAAGAGTCATTGTTTACCTTGCAGGGTTCAGGTATTGATATGCATGTAATTGCTGCAGCCAGTGTCCTTCATGCCTTTCATAGCCCCCGTTCTTCTCCAACCTGCTTATGGCCACAGCTAGGCTGTCATTGTCGCCATCTCTCTCACTCTCTCTCTCTCTCTCTTTCTCCATCCCTCAACCTCTCTCTCTCTCTCTCTTTCTCCATCCCTCAACCTCTCTCTCTCTCTCTCTTTCTCCATCCCTCAACCTCTCTCTCTCTCTCTCTTTCTCCATCCCTCAACCTCTCTCTCTCTCTCTCTTTCTCCATCCCTCAACCTCTCTCTCTCTCTCTCTTTCTCCATCCCTCAACCTCTCTCTCTCTCTCTCTTTCTCCATCTCTCTCACTCTCTCTCTCTCTCTCTTTCTCCATCCCTCAACCTCTCTCTCTCTCTCTCTTTCTCCATCCCTCAACCTCTCTCTCTCTCTCTCTTTCTCCATCCCTCAACCTCTCTCTCTCTCTCTCTTTCTCCATCTCTCTCACTCTCTCTCTCTCTCTCTTTCTCCATCTCTCTCACTCTCTCTCTCTCTCTCTTTCTCCATCCCTCAACCTCTCTCTCTCATCATGCCTTCTTTTATTGATGTTATTTTTGTCAAAGACATAGGAGGCTTCAGGGGAACCTCCGGCTTCGACCCAATTATACAGAGTTTGCTGATCTTCCTTTCCCTGGCCAGACCATAATGACAGGTTTTGATATGAAGAGGACCTTCCCGCGAGGCAGGGTAACGGGAGAGAGACTGTTAACATATCCAAACGTAACCCCTTCTGTTGTGTAGATCTGAGAGGATTGCGTTGGTAAAGGAAATATGGAGATAATTCTGACTGGCCTGTCAGAAAGCAAGATGGAGCAATCATTATATTGCTTATACCTATCCAATATTCTCGTATCTACTCTGTGCCTAGGGGGCAGGGGCTGGGTGTTGATTTGGGGTTCAGGGAGAGTGGTGCTGGTATTTGCAGTAGGGTTACATGTAACCCTCATCATTATAGATAGACAGGTTGGTTACATGTAATCCAATTACAATTTTTTAAACTGTAATCAATTACTTTACCATCAAAAATATTGTAATCAGATTACAGATACTTTTGAGAAACTAGATAATTATATCTTGGATTACTTAAACGAACAAAAAAACATAATGACACCTTTCTGTTTTCTCAATGACATTCAATTCAGCATTGAAAAGAGTCACCAGTTAAACATTTTTCCACCTGAATGAGTCTGACCACAAGTCAGAAACCACTATGATGACACACCAAATGCAATTGTCTTCTCCTAATGCCTCTTAAATGGAAAGTAATTGAAAACAATCAGATTACGTTCCTGAGTTTGGGTAATCCAAGAGTTACGATACTGATTACAATTTTGGACAGGTAACTAACAACTGCAACAAATTACATTTAGAAAGTAACCTATCCAACCCTGGATAGAGATCACAGAAGAGAAGAGCAGGCAGAACCTGTGGAGGAAGGTTGAACTAACACAGTCATTTGAAGCTACACAGAGAGACAGTCTCAATGGGACATCGTAAAGAAACACTGATTTTTCCACTCTGTGCTGTTGCATTTTTCATAAGGCTGCTTGGCTGAGCACTCTCATGCAGTTACTTTATGCTGAACGTTCAAACACACACACACTTAATCCCATCATTATTCATACTTCAACAAATAGGTACAGTATGTATACCAAGCACACCAACTGCCACGTATTTCAGATTCTATGAATCTATGCATTGCAGTGCAGTTTAGCAATGCATTTGTCCATTATTGCTCCAGTAACATTATACGAGGCAGTAGATAGTGAGTGATACACTATTAAATGAAACAGAGAGACAACTCTAAAAGAGTCTTAAAGCCAGTCTTTAAAAGACCATGCACTTGGACAATAGGCTATAATACACACTTTCCACAGTCCGGCTAGTTAGCATATCCCTCTGTCGTGTTTTTAGAACTGAAGTGGCGGTTCTCTCATAGTGGTGTTAGAGGGATGGGGGAGTGGAGTCACACACACACACACACACACACACACACACACACACACACACACACACACACACACACACACACACACATACACCCACACACTGATCATCTACGGTATTGTTGATTCATCTCTATATGGTCTGCTCTAGTCTGTGTGCTCACCGGTCTCCCACCAATCTCTGCACACCCTCTAATAACGTCCACAGTCAATTCCCCAGACCATAGTGTATAGTGTACAGTACATCATCAGGACCAGTCCCTGGGCTGAGTGGAACATAGTGGACTAGACAGAGCCTAGCAGTCAATACTGCCTTACTTCTGCCAGTCTGGCCCTCATGAACAACCATATACAGTCATCACCTTGGCAGCAACACACACACATGCATGCACTCGCGCACGTATGCACACACACACATACACACCCACCATATCCAGTCATCACCTTGGCAACAGTGTGAGCTGGCAGTGTTCTGGGCACAGGGAGGGAGTCAGGGGGAGACATTATTCCCTCGGCAATGGGAACAAACCTAAGACAAATCTGGCAACAACTCCTGAAGCGGAGTAGCATAAATCCGGTCATTTGTTTGAGGTTCGAGGTGTGTGTGTGAGTGTCTGGCTCTGAGTGAGGCAGTAACGAGGCCAAGAAGGCCTCCAAGGGACCAATTTCCCTTTCTGTTTTGTTCTGCAGGCCGTGGCGTCTCACTTTTTACACCATGAAGGGATGAAGAAGAGAAAGAGTAAGAGAGAGAGAGATTAGAGTAATTGGTGCATGTGTTAACAGCTAGCTACCTGCAACATATCTTTCAAGAAGATAAAAAAAGATTGCTGTGATTTGTGAGTTCTGCTCCACTCAGATCAATCAAGTTTTCACGGGGAGACAGAAAAATCCCTGGGAAAGGCCACAGAATGTCAGGAACCTAACACAAAAAACGCTCCACTGATTTTGGTCAGTCAGAAACATTCCTCTCCTCTCCTGCCCCAGTTCTCTGCACTCCTCAGCATTTCCACTACCTTCTACTCTTTTTCCGCCCTTTTCCCAGACACCTAGGTCAGAGGTTAGAGGTCAGAACTCTTCTCAGAAGAAGACAGGGGGTATTTGGGGAGGCAGTCAAACCTGAACAAGGCTGGGCTGATTCATCAGAGTGGGTCCTCATTATAGAAGTGCACACTGCAAGGTGTGGCCTTTCACCAAACACACACACACACACACATAAAGGTGTTTCCTTTATGTTGACAGTTACCTGTATACTGTATGTAGGCTACATACTGCATTGTAGATCAGGGCTGGTTAACCCTCCTCCTACTAGATCTACTAGTTTGCATACCTTTGCCTTAGCCCTACACAAACAAAAACAACTGATTCAACTGGTACAGTGGCTTGTGAAAGTATTCACCCCCCTTGGCATTTTTCCTATTTTGTTGTCTTACAACCTGGAATTAAAATATATTTTTTTGGGGGGGGGGGTTGTAATAATTTGATTTACACAACATGCCTACCACTTTGAAGATGCATATATAAATATTTTTTATTGGGAAACAAACAAGAAACAACACAAAAAAACAGAGAACTTGTGCATGCATAACTATTAAACCCCCCAAAGTCAATACTTTGTAGAGCCACTTTTTGCAGCAATTACAGCTGCAAGTCTCTTGGGGTATGTCTCTATAAGCTTTGCACATCTAGCCACTGGGATTTTTGCCCATTCTTCAAGGCAAAACTGCTCCAGCTCCTTCAAGTTAGATGGGTTCTGCTGGTGTACAGCAATCTTTAAGTCATGCCCCAGATTCTCAATTGGATTGAGGTCTGAGATTTGACTAGGAAAATCTAAGACATTTAAATGTTTTATCTTAAACCACTCAAGTGTTGCTTTAGCAGTATGCTAGGGGTCATTGTCCTGCTGGATGGTGAACCTCCATCCCAGTCTCAAATGTCTGGAAGACTGAAACAGGTTTCCCTCAAGAATGTCCCTGTATTTAGCACCATCCATCATTCTATAAATTCTGAAAAACATCCCCACAGCATGATGCTACCACCACCATGCTTCACTGTCGGGATGGTATTCTCGGGGTGATGAGAGGTATTGGGTTTGCGCCAGACATTTTCCTTGATGGCCAAAAAGCTCAATTTTAGTCTCATCTGACCAGAGTACCTTCTTCCATATGTTTTGGGAGTCTCCCACATGCCTTTTGGCGAACACCAAAGGAGGGAATTAATCAGAGAGGCAACAAAGAGACCAAAGATATCCTTGAAGGAGCTGCAAAGCTCCCCAGTGGAGATTGGACTATCTGTTCATAGGACCACTTTAAGCAGTACACTCCACAGAGCTGGGCTTTACGACAGAGTGGCCAGAAAAAAAGCCATTGCTCAAAGAAAAATATAACAAACATGTTATTTCTTCAAAGTGGTAGGCATGTTGTGTAAATCAAATGATACAATCCCCCCAAAAAATCAATTTTAATTCCAGGTTGTAAGGCAACAAAATAGGAAAAATGCCAAGGGGGTGAATACTTTGTTTTAGTAAATTAACGGAACATAATACAAAACAATAAACTCGGACAGTACACAGACATGACACAGAAAGAGAAACAATGACACCTGGGGAAGGAACCAAAGGGAGTGACATATATAGGGAAGGAACCAAAGGGAGTGACATATATAGGGAAGGAACCAAAGGGAGTGACATATATAGGGAAGGTAATCAAGGAGGTGAAGGAATCGAGGTGAGTGTCATAATGCGCGTAACGATGGTGACAGGTGTGTGCCATAACAAGCAGCCTGGTGACCTAGAGTCTGGAGAGGGAGCACACATGACAGTAGCCCCTCCCTGACGTGCGGCTCCTGCCGCAGGACGCCGACCAAGATGAAGATCCCATGGATCAGGAACGGACCGGTCACCTTTGCTGAGACGCTGGAACCTGTTGATCCAGCTGAGGCGCGGGAGCATCGCGACCTAGAGCGCCGGAGAGAGAGCATATGTGACAATACCCCTTTCCCGGCCCTTTCTGCTCCAGCCGCAGGACGCCAACCACAGGGACGATCCCGGGGATCAGGAGCGGACCGGTCGCCTCCACTGAGGCGCAGAAACCTGACGAACCGGCTGAGGCGTGAGAGCCTGATGAGCCGACTGAGACCTCCCCGGTTTCCATAACGAGCAGCCTAGTGACCTAGAGACTGGAGAGGGAGCACATGTGACAGTTCATTTGATTCGTTCCGACATTTCTTTATTTCTTTATTTTACTTTTAATTTATTTTGATTTTAATTATTTGTGTATTTTACTGTAGTGTTAGGAGCTAGTAGCATATGCATGCTCAAGTTTTCAGTTTTTGTGTGTTATTTCTTTCTTTACACAACATGCCTACCACTTTGAAGATGCAAAAAATATTTTTGCATCTTCAAAGTGGTAGGCATGTTGTGTAAATCCTCTTCTAACCTGTGTATGCGACCAATAAACTTTTATTTGATTTGTTCTGAGAACCTCTGGGCAAGTCTGGACCTCGGAAGAATTTGGAATTTGGACAAACCTGAAGTTCCAGGAATTAGAGTTCTAAAGGAGAGTAAAGGAACATGTCTTAAAGCCACCGACACGTCCACATGTGCATTAGTGTAGTGGAATGCTAAGATTCACCTGGCCTATGTGTGTCGTTAGAGAGATGGTGTGTAAGATTCATCTCTATGATCCATTGACACAACCACTATGTGTAGTCATAGTGGTGGTGTGTGTATGTGGAGTTGCTGAGATGGTGTGCTGTGTGTGTTGGGATTGGGATGGTGTGTTATGTTATGTGCAGTTTCTGAGTGATGAGTGACGAAATGGTGTACGTAGTCTGTCCTCAGGCTGTTATGTTGATGTAGTTTTGTCTCGTGTTCTGTTATGCTGTTTTTTGTAGTGTTGTTCCGACATACTGCTGGCTGCTGGAATGTGTGTGTGTGTGTGTGTGTGTGTGTGTGTGTGTGTGTGTGTGTGTGTGTGTGTGTGTGTGTGTGTTGAGAGCCTAGCTGTGTAGAGAAATAATCAGATGGTGCACTGAGAGGGGAGCTGAGAGCTCAGAGGGTTCTCTCCCCCCCACCCCACTTATACCGCTACCACTGGGGAATGAGAGTAATCACTCCGCTCTCTCCCAGCAGACCCCCACCTCTCTCCTCCACCCTATTCATATATCCCATGCACACACACAAACACACTCCCAACCTCCCACCCAGCCGTCTGCCTCCAACTCCGTGGTACCAGGCCAGCGGGGTGGAAAATTGCATCTTGTCATTTAATTTCCCCAAAAATCGTTGTTTTCACAGGATTAATCTTTCTGCTTTGCTCCACTTAAGTTGAAAGCTCAGCAAAATGAAGCAGCCTGTATCTGTATCTGCAATCTGTGGGGACAGAGTTGGAGAACTCGCACAAAGATGAATGATGATCAGCTAGCTGTCGTGCAGCGTGTTACAGTACACTGCATACACACACACGCACGCACACACACATTTGCTCTGCAAAAGCCATATATTACCCTGTTAAGGCCTTGAGGTGCGGCACACCGGTGGAATGCATTCTTATTAAGGGAAATAACAGGTTCATCTACCTGCCAAAAGGTGAACTTTCAGTCTTCCACTGTCTGTGTTACCATCAACTGTTTTCATGACCTGCTCTGTAAGCTCTGTTAAGCAAATGATGTAGGAATTGCCCTTGATTGAATATGTAATGATGTCTCATTTAAAGATGAGACAGATTCATTCCTATGATCACTAAAGAGTGTTTTAATTAATAATGAGACTATAGATGACTGTACATTTGTTCTTCTGTAAGGCAATAGACTGGCTGGAACACACAAATGTACCCCACTACCCTCATGTACCCATATTAACTCAACATTCACATAGCCCATTATCAATGTCCATGCACGTTTCATATTGGTTGTGACTTATGGCAGCACTCAAACAGTTGCTTACAGTACATCGTACTGAAGAAAAACCTTCCCATGATCCTTCAGAGGGCTTCCGATGGCCTTCCCCTCTCCCCCACAATCCCCCCATTGCTTGATCCAATCGCAAACCCCTCAGCAAACGACCTGATCAGTTGATCGATCACTTTGTACAATCAGCAGTGGCTCCTACAATGCTCATAAAGACGGCATTCATGAAAAAACAAATAGATGCAGATGGACAGACGAGAGGGGTTGGTGGGGGAAACACACTGTGGTGTGGAGACATGGATTGGATGGTGGATCAGGACATATGGTGAAGGCCGGGGGGAAAAGGGGAAGGAAGCTGGGTTATACTTATTAACCTTTTTGAAATGGCCCATGGAACTGAGGTTTTATTGATGACCCGGTGTTATGAAGTCACAATAATTTCTCTAGGAAGTTCAAATGAAGGTTAAACTGTTCACATTAATTGCTCTATGAGGTTGTTTATCGACAGATTTCCAAAGCTTCAAGAGCTGCAGTAAGAGGGGAGGAGAGGGAGAAGGAGAAGGAAATTGAGAGGGAGATAGGGAAAGAGAGAGAGAGAGAGAGAGAGAGAGAGAGAGAGAGAGGCAGAGAGAGAGAGAGAGAGAGAGATGGCAGGCAGAGTGTGAATTACACCATGACGGTCGGGGGGGGGGGGGGGGGGGGGGTCTCTAATGAAATTTAAGAAGTGATGGGCCTAATAAAGCCGTCATTTAAACGATAAAAATGAATTACAATTTAATGTGGCATGATTACAACCAGTCATGATATTTTCACTTGATAGTCAAACAAAGCACTTCAAAAAGTAAGCTGTTCGTCCACTCCAAAAGAATTCCAGCATCCAAACTGCATGTATACTTACGCCATTCGATAAATGGAAATAGACATCTGTTACAAAACACAAAAAACTGTGCTTAATGACATTCAGTGATTGCCAACATTAATTGATGCATCTTGCTGACAAATGTACCTTTTTTGTAGCCTGAAGTCGTAACACGGGATGGTCACCCTAACACACACGGTCAACTCACTAGACTACAACATGTATTACCATGAACTTTAAATAAGCCAACTGGTAGCCAGTGATGTAGTGGTAAAAGAATAGGTGAGTAAACTTTCCCGGTCGCGTAAAAAAAAATACTATAACGCTTTCCATACTTTCAATATATTTTTCAGAAAAAGGTGGGTAAACAGCATTTAGCGACATTTACCCTCCACTAGGCCTACATCACTGCCGGTAGCGTACCCTCTCAGCCAGGACAATTTTACACACAAGAACACATGCAGAAGAGGTAACCTACATTCAATATAATACATGAGTTGAATCAAAACATGTTTTACTCCCTAGATCATGAGTTGTCCATCATTTATGCGTTAATACTTGGAGTCTTCACATATTGTGTGACATAAAACACTACATTACTTTCCTTACATTAATGACATTGTTATTTGTCATAAATAAAGCATTTAACAATTGAATTAGATCATTGAATTTAGGGGAGCTAATGTCTCATTCAGGGGAGCTGAGCACCCCCTGGCTCCCCCGTAATTCACACCTTGGTGGTAGGATGAAGGGAGCTATTTGATGTTGGTTGAGAGTTATGAACAAGTATTTTTTTATAGTGCTGTGCTTTTTAAAGGGCTATGAATAACTCAGAAGGTAGGCGCTGACGACAGCCGTCACAACTCTCAGAGGATTCCATATTCCATGAATAACATCACCATGCTGGGGAATTTACACTAGCAAGCACAATGCATTTGCACATAAATGTGTAGCTCTTAGCAATGGGTCCACACACCGCAACCTGCCTCTCCTCATCCTCCTTCTCCTCCTACTCCTCCTCCTCTTTTCTGCCACTCAGAAACATTTAACACTGCCCACTACTCATGTGTACCGTTAAAAAGTTTGGACACCTACTCATTCAAGGGGTTTTCTTCATTTTTACCACTTTCTAGTAGTGTGAATACATCACAACTATGAAATGACAAATATGGAATCAAAAAGTAACCAAAAAAAGTGTTAAACAAATCTAAAATCTAAAATGTTGGATTCTTCAAAGTAGACACCCTTTGCCTTGAAGACAGCTTTGCACACTCTTGGCATTCTCCTGACCAACTTCACCTGGAATGCTTTTCCAACCATCTTGAAGGAGTTCCCACATATGCTTAGCACTTGTTGGCTGCTTTTCCTTCACTCTGTGGTCCAATTCATCCCAAACCATCTCTTGAGGTCTGGTTATTGTGGAGTCCAGGTCATCTGATGCAACATTCCATCACTCTCCTTCTTGGTCAAATAGCCCTTACACAGCCTGGAGGTGTGTTGGGTCATTGTCCTGTTGAAAAGATAATGATAATTCCACTAAGTGCAAACCAGATGGGATGGCGTATTGCTACAAAATGCTGTGGTAGCCATGCTGGTTAAGTGTGCCTTGAATTCTAAATAAATCACGTTCACCAGCAAAGCACCCCCACACCATCACACCTCCTCCATGCTTCACGGTGATCATCGGTTCACCTACTTCGCGTCTCACAAATACACGGCAGTTGGAACCAAAAATCTCAAATTTGGACTATTGCTCATGTTTCTTGGCCCATGCAAGTCTCTAATTCTTATTGGTGTTCTTTAGTAGTGGTTTCTTTGCAGCAATTCGACCCTAGTCATTGGCGACTCCATTACCTGTAGTATTAGACTTAAAAATAATCATCCAGTGATCATACACTGTTTACCTGAAATGTGGTCTGTGTGTAGCTTGTGTAGAGGAGTCAGGCGCAGGACAGCAGATATGAGTAAACAAACGTAATTTACTCAAAATAAACAAATACAATACAATAAAGCGAGCCCACATAACGGACCGTATTACATACAAACAATTACTCACAAACAAACATGGGTGAACAGAGCGTTAAATAATGAACAAGTAATTGGGGAATTGAAACCAGGTGTGTAAGACAAAGAAAAACAAAACAAATGGAAAATTAAAAGTGGATCAGCGATGGCTAGAAGGCGGGTGACGTGGACCGCCGAACGCCGCCCGAACAAGGAGAGGGACCGAATTGGCGGAAGTCGATAAGGCTAATCTGAAGATGGTGCTGCCTAAGGCTAAAACTGGCGAGTGTAGAGAGTGTAGGGATATTGTTATCCACGTCGGCACCAACGATGTTAGGATGAAACAATCAGAGGTCACCAAGCACAACATAGTTTCAGAGTGTAAATCAGCTAGAAAGATGTGTTGGCAT
Source organism: Oncorhynchus mykiss (assembly GCF_013265735.2). Lineage (NCBI taxonomy): Eukaryota > Metazoa > Chordata > Actinopteri > Salmoniformes > Salmonidae > Oncorhynchus > Oncorhynchus mykiss. Next base: position 15,999,079 of record NC_048567.1, on the reverse strand, counting down.
CGAGTAATTGTCTCTGGCCCCCTCGCAGGGGGAGTGATGATACAGCAGAGTCTCACAACTCAATCGCTGGTTGAAAACTGTTTTCTGCCTCTTCCAAAATATATAATTTGTAGATAATTGGTCCTCCTGGGACTCACCCACGTACAGGACCAAGCCTGGCTTGCTGAGGAGTGACGGACTCCATCCTAGCTGGAGGGGTGCTCTCATCTTATCTATAAACATAGACAGGACTCTAACTCCTCTACCTGCACAATGAGATCGGGTACAGGTCAGGCAGCAGGCTGTTAGCCACCCTGCCAGCTTAGTGGAGTCTGCCACTAGCATAGTCAATGTAGTCAGCTCAGTTATCCCCATTGAGACCTTGTCTGTGCCTCGATCTAGGTTGGGCAAAAATAAACATGGAGATGTTCAATTTAGTAATCTCACTGGAATAAAGACCTCCCCCATTCCTGTCATTACTGAAAGAGATTGTGATATCTCATATCTCAAAATAGGGCTACTTAAAGTTAGATCCCTCACTTCCAAGGTAGTTATAGTCAATGAACTAGTCACTGATCAAAATCTTGATGTGATTGACCTGACCGAAACAGGGCTTAAGCCTGATGAATTTACTGTGTTAAAAACTTCTTCAGGCTAGGGTCTATTTTTCTCCACTTCCTGTCTGACTGACGTGCCCAGAGCAAACTGCCTATTACTCATGCCCAGAAGCCAGGATATGCATATAACTGGTGCCATTGGATATAAAACACTTTGAAGATTGTAGAAATGTTTAAAAAATAATGTATTAGACTATAACGCAATTGATATGGTAGGAGAAAATCCAAAGAAAAAACAACCAGAATTTTTTTGAGAGCCCATGCTCTTCCAATGGAAAGCTATGGGGCATATGCAATTCCAGCTCCCAGATTGCAATTCCTATGGCTTCCACTAGATGTCAACAGTCTTTGTTCAAGGTTTCGGGCTTGTTTCTTCCCAAACGAGGAATAATTTAGAGTTTTGGTACTGGGAGTCAGATTTGGAAATCAGTCGAAGAGGACGTGCACTTGCTTATTTTGCTTTTCTATTGAACTTACTTCTTTCCGTATGAAATGTTATAGTTGAATTCCATTTTAGGGTACCTGAGGATTAAATGGAAACATATTTTGACTTATTTTAACAAAGTTTAGCGGTAGCTTTTTGGATTCGTTTCTCTGCATGTTGAACGAGTGGATTACTCAAATCGATGGCGCCAACTAAACAGACTTTTTGGGATATAAAGAAGGATTTTATCTAACAAACCGACCATGCATGTTGTAGCTAAGACCCTTTGGATTGCAAATCAGAGGAAGATTTTCAAAAAGTAAGTTAATATTTAATTGTTATTTGTGATTTTACAAAGCCTGTGCTGGTTGAACAATATTTTGATGTGGGGCGCCATCCTCAAATAATCGCATGGCATGCTTTCGCTGTAAAGACTATTGTAAATTGGACAACGCAGTTAGATTATCAATCATTTAAGCTTTTAACCTTTTTGGGATAGGGGGCAGCATTTTCCCTTTTGGATGAATAGCGTGCCCAGAGTGAACTGCCTCCTACTCTGTCCCAGATGCTAATATATGCATATTATTATTAGTGTTGGATAGAAACACTCTGAAGTTTCTAAAACTGTTTGAATGATGTCTGTGAGTATAACATAACTCATATGACAGGTGAAAACCTGAGAGAAATCCAACCAGGAAGTGGGACATCTCAGGTTTGTAGTTTTTCAAAGCTTGGCCTACCGAATACACATTGAGATATGGATAAAGTTGCACTTCCTACGGCTTCCACTAGATGTCAACCGTCTATAGAAACTTGAATGATTCTACTATAAAGGGGGGGCTCATGAGACCTCTTTGAGTCAGTGGTCTGGCAGAGTGCCTTGGTCTCATGACGCGCGCTCCCGACAGAGTTACCTCTCGTTCCAGTGCTTTTCTGAAGACAGGAATTCTCTGGTTGGAACATTATTGATGTTTTATGTTAAAAACATCCTAATGGTCTGGCAGAGTGCCTTGGTCTCATGACGCGCGCTCCCGACAGAGTTACCTCTCGTTCCAGTGCATTTGTGAAGACAGGAATTCTCCGGTTGGAACATTATTGATGTTTTATGTTAAAAACATCCTACAGATTGATTCCATACATCGTTTGACATGTTTCTAAAGGACTGAACTTTTCGAGTTTTTGTCTGGACGAATTGCCTGCGCCTCATGAAGATGGATTACTGGCCTGAACACGCTGACAACAAGTGGCTATTTTAACATAAATGATGGACTTTATGGAACTTTATGGAACAAATCAGTCATTTATTGTCAAACTGGGATTCCTGGGAGTGCCTTCTGATGAAGATCATCAATGGTAAGTGAATATATAGGGTGTTGTTTCTAACTTTGTTGACTCCAAAATGGTGGATATTCCTCTGGCTGTTTTGGGTTCTGAGCGCCGTTCTCAGAATATGCTTTTTCCGTAAAGTTTTTTTGAAATCTGACACAGCGGTTGCATTAAGGAGAAGTCTATCTTTAATTCTGTGAATAACACTTGTATCTTTTATCAATGTTTATTATGAGTATTTCTGCAAAATCACCGGATTACTGCAAGTAAGGCACCAATGTAAACTGAGATTTTTGGATATAAATATTCACATTATCGAACAAAACATACATGTATTGTGTAACATGATGTCTTATGAGTGTCATCTGATGAAGATCATCAAAGGTTAGTGATTCATTTTATCTATATTTCTGCTTTTTGTAACTCCTATCTTTGGCTGGAAAAATGGCTGTGTGTTTTTTCAACTTGGCTATGACCTAACATAATCATATGTTGTGCTTTCGCTGTAAAGCATTTTTTAAATTGGACACGATGGGTAGATTAACAAGATGTTTATCTTTCATTTGCTGTATTGGACTTGTTAATGTGTGAAAGTTACATATATTGAAAGTTATATATATATATATTCTAAAAAAAATTGTGTGCTGCCTTTTCAGCGGAATGTTATCGAGGGCAGGGGTTCCGCTAGCGAACGGTTAACCGATTAAAGACACTTGTATGTACCTAGATGTTTAATATCCATAATATTTATGATTATTTATTTGAATTGCAAAACCCCCCAATTTCACAGGAAGTTGTCGACAGGCTGATGGGACACCTAGCCCTAAGAAGTTTTTAAATGAAAAGATGCTCGACTATGCATATAATTGACAGCTTTGGATAGAAAACACTCTGACCTTTCCAAAACTGCAAAGATATTGTCTGTGAGTGCAACAGAACTGATGTTACAGGCGAAACCCAGATAAAAATCCAACCAGGAAGTGTTCGGCGTTGTAGTGGTAGCATTTTCCGGTCAATTTCTCCAAAATCCAAGTATGATGAACAAACGGGAGCTATTTCGCCTACAAAAATAATATTTTTGGAAAAAAGGAACATTTACTATCTAACTGGGAGTCTCCTGAGTGAAAACATACGAAGTTCTTCAAAGGTAAATTATTTACTTTGGTTGCTTTTCTTATTTTCATGAAAATGTTGCCTGCTGCCAGCAGAGCCTAGCATAGCATTATGCCATGATAAACTTACACAAATGCTTGTCTAGCGTTGGCTGTAAGGCATATTTTGAAAATCTGAGATGACAGTGCATTAGGGGGCGCTATTAACATTTTTGGATGAAAAACGTTCCCGTTTTAAACAAGATATTTTGTCACAAAAAGATGCTCGACTATGCATATAATTGACAGCCTTGGAAAGAAAACACTCTGACGTTTCCAAAACTGCAAAGATATTGTCTGTGAGTGCCACAGAACTGATGTTACAGGCGAAACCCAGATAAAAATCCAACCAGGAAGTGCCGCATTTTTTGAAACCGCCTCATGCCAATGACTCCTTATATGGCTGTGAATGAGCTACGAATGAGCTTACGTTTTCCACGTATTCCCCAAGGTGTCTACAGCATTGTGACGTCTTTTTAGGCATTTCCATTAATGAATGGCCGTAAAGGACCATATATAGCATGTGGTCACATGGTGTCTCCCGCAGAAAATCTCACGTAAAATACTGAGGTAGCCATTTTTCCAATCGCTTCTTATGAGAAACCAATTGCCTCGACGGATATATTATCGAATATATATGTTAAAAACACCTTGAGGATGGATTCTAAACAACGTTTGCTGTCGATATTATGGAGCAAATTTTGAAAAAAGTTTGCCGTTATAGTTGCAGCATTTTCCGGTCGATTTCTCAGCCAAGCATGATGAAGAAACGGGAGCTATTTCGCCTACAAAAATAATATTTTTGGAAAAAAGGAACATTTGCTATCTAACTGGGAGTCTCCTGAGTGAAAGCATTCGAAGTTCTTCAAAGGTAAATGATTTAATTTGGTTGCTTTTTTATTTTTGTGAAAATGTTGCCTGCTGCCAGCAGAGCTAGCATAGCATTATGCCATGATAAACTTACACAAATGCTTGTCTAGCGTTTGCTGTAACGCATATTTTGAAAATCTGAGATGACAGTGTTGTTAACAAAAGGCTAAGCTTGTGTTTGAATGTATTTATTTCATTTCATTTGCGATTTTCAAGAATAGGAAAAGTATTTATGTCCGCTGCGTCATGCAAATTCGTTTGAGGCTATGATTACGCTCCCGGATCCGGGATTGCTCGTCGCAAGAGGTTAACAAAAGGCTAAGCTTGTGTTTGAATATATTTCATTTGCGATTTTCATGAATAGGAAAAGTTTCTAGGGGTATTTATGTCCGCTGCGCTATGCTAATTAGTTTGAGGCTATGATTACGCTCCCGGATCCGGGATTGCTAGTCGCAAGAAGTTTTAATATTCACATGGAAAAGTCCACAGACCCACTCCAAAAGGCTTTCGAAGCCATCATCGACTCAGTCGGTTTTGTCCAACATGTTTCCGGACCTACTCACTGCCACAGTCATACTCTGGACCTAGTTTTGTCCCGTGGAATAAAAATTGTGGATCTTAGTGTTATTCCTCATAATCCTGGACTATCGGACCACCATTTTATTACATTTGCAATCCCAACAAATAATCTGCTCAGGCCCCACCAAAGGATCATCAAAAGCTGTGCTGTAAATTCTCGGACAACTCAAAGATTCCTAGATGCCCTTCCAGACTCCCTCCACCTACCCAAGGACGTCAGAGTACAAAAATCGTCTAACCACCTAACTGAGGAATTAAATTTAACCTTGCATAATACCCTAGACGCAGTCGCACCCCTAACAACAAAAAGCATTTGTCATAAGAAACTTGCTCCCTGGCATACAGAAAGTATGAGCCCTGAAGCAAGCTTCCAGAAAATTGGAATGGAAATGGCGTTACACCAAACTGGAAGTCTTCCGACTGGCTTGGAAAAACAGTACCGTGCAGTATCGAAGAGCCCTCACTGCTGCTCGATCATCCTATTTTTCCAACTTAATTAATTACAATAAGAACAATCCTAAATGTATTTTGTATACTTTTGCAAAGCTAACAAAAAAGCAGCATTCCCAAAGAGAGGATTTGACTTTAACTTCAGCAGTGATAAAAAAATTAATTAACTTCTTTGGTGAAAGATCATGATCATTACAAAGCTAATTATTGACTCCTCTTTAAAGCTCAGTTGTCCTGAGTCTGCACAACACTGCCAGGACCTAAGATCAAGGGAGACACTCAAGTTTTAGTTTTATCTCTTGACACATTGATGAAAATAGTCTTGGCCTCAAAACCTTCACGCAGCATACTGGACCCTATTTCAACTAAACTACTGAAAGAGCTGCTTCCTGTGCTTGGCTCCCCTATGTTGAACATAATAAACGGCTCCCTACCCACCGGATGTGTACCAAACTCAGCAAAAGTGGAAGTAATAAAGCCTCTCTTGAAAAAGAAAAACCTATCGGCCTTTTTCGATTCTTATCGGCAGACTCAATAGCCTTGGTTTCTCAAATGACTGCCTCGCCTGATTCACCAACTACTTCTCAGATAGAGTTCAGTGTGTCAAATCGGAGGGCCTGTTGTCCGGACCTCTGGCAGTCTCTATGGGGGTGCCACAGGGTTCAATTCTCAGGCCGACTCTTTTCTCTGTATACATCAATGATGTCGCTCTTGCTGCTGGTGATTCTCTGATCCACCTCTACGCAGACAACACCATTCTGTACACATCTGGCCCTTCTTTGGACACTGTGTTAACAAACCTCCAAACGAGTTTAAATGCCATACAACACTCCTTCCGTGGCCTCCAACTGCTCTTAAATCCTTGTAAAACTAAATGCATACTCTTCAACCGATTGCAGCCCGCACCTGACCGCCCGACTAGCATCACTACTCTGGACGGTTCTGCCTTAGAATATGTGGACAACTACAAATACCTAGGTGTCTGGTTAGACTGTAAACTCTCCTACCAGACTCACATTAAGCATCTCCAATCCAAAATTAAATCTAGAATCGGCTTCCTATTTCGCAACAAAGCCTACTTCACTCATGCTGTCAAACATACTCTCATAAAACTGACTTTCCTACCAATCCTCGACTTCGGCGATGTCATTTACAAAATAGCCTCCAACACTCTACTCAGCAAATTGGATGCAGTCTTTCACAGTGCCATCCGTTTTGTCACCAAAGCCCCATATACTACCCACCACCACGACCTATGTGCCACCCGTAGCACTCGCTCCAGCAGGTACACCTCTTTGCCCGCTTTTCCTTCTGCTGCCAATGACTGGAATGAATTGCAAAAATCCCTGAAGCTGGAGACTCCATCACTAGCTTTAAGCAGCAGCTGTCAGAGCAGCTTACCGATCACTGCAACTGTACGCAAACCATCTGTAAATAGCACACCTGTCACGTTCTGACCTTAGTTATTTTATTATGTCTTTGTTTTAGTATGGTCAGGGCGTGAGTTGGGTGGGTTGTCTATGTTCCTTTTTCTATGTTTTGGGATTTCTGTGTTTGGCCTGGTATGGTTCTCAATCAGAGGCAGCTGTTAATCATTGTCCCTGATTGAGAACCATACTTAGGTAGGCTGGTTTCACTTTTGAGTTGTGGGTGATTATTTTCCGTGTTAGTGTTTGTTACCACACAGGACTGTTTCATTTGTTTCATTTTGTTATTTTGTATTTTGTAGTGTTCAGTTTGTCTTATTAAAATGGACACTTACCACGCTGCAAATTGGTCCGATCTCTCTTACTCCTCATCAGAAGAAGACAACGAACGTTACACCACCCAACTACCTCATCCCCATATTGTTATTTTTTTGCTGTATCTCTACTTGCACATCATAATCTGCACATCTATCACTCCAGTGTTAATGCCAAATTGTCATTATTTCGCCACTATGGCCTATTTCCTGCCTTACCTCCCTAATCTTACTACATTTGGACACACTGTACACAGATTTTTCTATTGTGTTATTGACTGTATGTTTGTTTATCCCATGTGTAACTCTGTGTTGTTGTTTATGTCGCACTGCTTTGCTTTATCTTGGCCAGGTCACAGTTGTAAATGAGAATTTGTTCTCAACTGGCCTACCTGGTTCAATAAAGGTGAAATAAAAAAAATTAAAACATCTTTCAAGGACAGCTTTTTTCCATCTTTGTAACATTGAAGAAATCTGAAACTTTCTGTCCAAAAACTATGCAGAAAAATTCATTCATGCTTTTCTCACTTCTAGGTTAGACTACTGCAATGCTCTACTTTCCGGCTAACTAACTTCAGTTAGTGCTAAACACGGCTGCTAGAATCTTGACTAGAACCAAAAAATGTGATCATATTACTCCAGTGCTAGCCTCTCTACACTAGCCTCCTGTTAAGGCTAGAGCTGATTTCAAGGTTTTACTGCTAACCTACAAAGCATTACATGGGCTTGCTCCTACCTATCTCTCCAATTTGGTCCTGCCCCATATACCTACACGTACGCTACGGTCACAAGACGCAGGCCTCCTAACTGTCCCTATAATTTCTAAGCAAACAGCTGGAGGCAGGGCTTTCTCCTATAGAGCTCGGGTTCGTGCCGTGGGGTAGATCTTCATGGGCAATACTCGGCCTTGTCTCAGGGTAGAAGGTTGGTGGTTGAATATATCCCTCTAGTGGTGTGGGAGCTGTACTTTGGCAAAGTGGGTGGGGATAAATCCTGCCTGTTTGGCCCTGTCCGGGGGTATCGTCGGACAAGGCCACAGTGTCTCCCGACCCCTCCTGTCTCAGCCTCCAGTATTTATGCTGCAATAGTTTATGTGTCGGGGGGACTAGGGTCAGTGTTATATCTGGAGCATTTCTCCTGTCTCATCTGGCGTTCTGTGTGAACTTAAGTATGCTCCTTCTAATTCTCTCTCTCGTTTTCTCTCTTTCTCTCTCTCTTTCTCTCTCTCTTTCTCCCTCTCTCACTCCCCCCCCTCTCTCTCTCTCTCTCTCTCTCTCTCTCTCTTTCTTTCTCTCTCTTTCTTTCTTTCTTTCTCTCTCTCTCTCTCTCTCTCTTCTCTCAGAGGACCTGAGCCCTAGGACCATGCCTCAGGCATCCTTGCTGTCCCCAGTCCACCTGGTCATGCTGCTTCTCCAGTTTCAACTGTTCTGCCTGCGGCTATGGAACCCTGACCTGTTCACCGGACGTGCTGTTTTGGACACACCTGCTGTCTCTAACTCTGAATAATCGGCTATGAAAAGCCAACTGACATTTACTCCTGAGGTGCTGACCTGTTGCACCCTCTACAACCACTATGATTATTATAATCTGACCCTGCAGGTCATCTTTGAACGTTTGAACATCTTGGCCATATTCTGTTATAATTTCCACCCAGCACAGCCGGAAGAGGACTGGCCACCCCTCATAGCCTGGTTCCTCTCTAGGTTTCTTCCTAGGTTCTGGCCTTTCTTGGGAGTTTTTCCTAGCCACCGTGCTTCTACATCTGCATTGCTTGCTGTTTGGGGTTTTAGGCTGGGTTTCTGTACAGCACTTTGTGACATCGACTGATGTAAAAAGGGCTTTATAAATACATTTGATTGATTGATGTTGAGATGTGTCATGTTACATGAACTCTGTGAAGCATTTATTTGGGCTGCAATTTCTGAGGCTGGTAATTCTAATGAACTTATCCTCTGCAGCAGAGGAAACTCTGGGTCTTCCTATCCTGTGGCGGTCCTGATAAGAGCCAGTTTCATCATAGCGCTTGATGGTTTTTCTAACTCAAAGTTCTTGAAATGTTCCGTATTGACTGACCTTCGTTTGCTTATTTGAGCGGTTCTTGCCATAATATGGACTTGGTATTTTACCAAATAGGACTATCTTCTGTATACCACCCCTACCTTGTGACAACACAACTGATTGGCTGAAACGCATGTAGAAAGAAAGAAATTCCACAAATTAACTTTTAACAAGGCACACCTGTTCCAGTTGACTACCTCATGAAGCTGGTTGAGAGAATGTCTAGAGTGTGCAAAGCTGTCATCAAGGCGAAGGGTGGCTACTTTGAAGAATCTCAGATATAAAATATTTTTGATTTGTTTAAACCTTTTTTGGTTACAACATGATTCCATATTTGTTATTTCATAGTTTTGATGTCTTCACTATTATTCTACAATGTAGGTGTGTCCCAAACTTTTGACTGGTACTGTATGTACAAAGCATGTTAAAATTACACTGAACACGGCTCTACAGCCATACAGAGAGTGAGGGAGGAAAGATGGAGAGGTAGATAGAGGGGGAAGGAGAGAGCACGAGAGAGGGGGGGGTAAAGAGAAACAGAAATGGAGAGAGAGAAAGATAAAGGGAGAAAGAAAGCCATTTTTGCACTCGTCATTGAATGTGACCTCCAGTGGTGCCTAGTCACAAAGATAATGGTGATTGAGGTGGGTTGAGGCAGGTGGGGGCTGGGGGTTGGGGGGGTTTGATAAAGGGGGCAGGTCGAGGTGATTTGTCAAAGGATCGTTCATCTGCTTGGCTGCACATCGTGCTCAAGCTGCACCACAAGAGTTCAACTAAGGGCTGTGCAAACACCATGGGCCCTTCATTCTCCCCCATCACATGGAGATATAGCGTGGGACAGTGGTAGTGGTGGTGGTAGGGAGCACTGGTCATAATGGCATGCCTATAATACATGTAGATGTTTATGTTCAAGACCACTGTTATCAGACCCGGGGTAGATTTCAATTCCCTTTTGGCCTGTGTTGATATCACTGTAGGGCTTTTACAACTGGACGTGGCTCTGGATGAGAGCGTCCGCTAAAAGACTAAAATGGATCATGGAAAAATAACTCCATATGCAAAGACCCACCACCCCTACCCCCCCTCCGCCCCAGTCCCCCCTCCATCTTTCTTTCCCCCACTCTGTCTCTCTCTTTCAGTGTTTAGCAGTAGAACCTGTTCTTTATTCAAAGTCCTTGTCTGTTTACCAGGGAATATTACTCTGTTACAGCTTTGTAGTGCATTTCCATGAAGAACAAGAAAAGAACAGAACAGAACAGCCAATTGTTGCAATTGTTGTTTTCCTCTCAAGGACAAGAACCTGTCCTCTCTCCCTCCTCATCACCCCCTTCTCTCTCTTACTGTCTATCTCATACTCTCTCTCACTCAGTGCCTCTCTTTCTCTCTCTCTCTCTTTCTCTCAAATCTCAGTGCACCACAGCAGGGGTATGTGTATGTTTTCTGCTGTACCTCATCTTAGAGCTGGGATGATGAACTGAAAATGATCAACACCGACCATACTGATCACTTATCGCAGGCATTTTGCTGATACTATTCATTACAATAAGTACCCTGTACTAGAGAAATGTTTGAAATGAAATAAGCTTGCTAATATGGGATTGTTAACAAGACAATTGATGGCTACAGTACAACCATCAAACTAGTAGTTCAAAGGATATTTTTTTTAAACTGTGGTGCACATTAATGTCATAAACTTATTGTTATATTTATCGTTATCGCATACATTTTGGCAATTTATCTTGATATGGATGTTTGTCCATATCGCCCAGCTCTACCTCATCTTCTGTTTCATTGTTAACAAGGCCAGTTCAGTACTTCTCCTCTCACAGTCCCTCACTGTACCAACCAAAGCAGTGCATTATGCCAGAAATACCACTTCAAAGACTTCTATCAGGCTGCATTCCACTTATACCTGACAACATCCTTCTACAGGATTTACATTATAATAGTACTCAAGAACAGAAGCTGCCATTATCTGGAAAAGAACTGAGTTGACATCTGACAAATATTAAACACAGTTATGATGTATATGTAGTGACTTGACCAGGTATACAGGCTCTTTTCCTAAAACCTCAACACCACATTTAGCTAGAGGAACAAAATGACCACCACATTTTTTCCAACTTTTTCTGTGTAAAATACGTGGTAGTTTTCCTGTCAGAATTCCCTCAAACTTGCGTAAGTACATTTCCCTCTCACCCCCAATGGGCTTGAACAATAGAAAGTTATTAGAGCAGATTTATATTAGTCAGAAGGAGGTGGTAGGTGGTGGTAGGGGGGTAATGTCAGCGCTCATGCTGCATGGGGCTGGGGCGTGGGCAAGATGGGTGGCGCGGACTCCAGAGCAACGCCTGTCAAATCAAATCAACCCTGAAAGGAGGCATTATGCAGGGCTAATGGAGATTAAAAGCCCCAGCCGTCAGAGCTCTCTCTCCATCTCCACAGTTCCATTCTGCTCTACCTCTGTTCACTTACCTGCCCCATTCTTATTGTCCTAAATCTGACCAACACACAAAAGACTAAAAGCTTCTAACCGCTGTTCCACTTCAAAGCAGCTGCTGTACCCCAAGAAAGGCAATTTCAGGCCTATTATAAGGCAGGGACGTACGGCGCGCCGACCCCCATAGAACAAGCACGCGCTCATAGAACAAGCACACACTCATGCATGCACGTGTACGCATAAACACACATTCACTAAAACGCACACACATTCGCTAAAAGACACGCTATGGAAACAGGCGAGGGTTCCGTTGAGCCCATGCCAACAGTTAACCACTATGAGACATAATCACAGAGAATGATAAGTAGCCTTTCTCCCTGCATCGGTTCTCCACATGGAGAGGGCACTGGGAGACGAGGCTTCAACAGTCATCTCCATCATCTCCATCTGGCCCTCCTCTCTGATCTGAGTGGATGGACTCATCAATAGACCATCAGTTATAATGAACCCTTGAGATGATGAGGTTGATGATGATTCAAGTAGCTAGCCCACCACAACGCAAGACAAGGCACTAATAAAGGAGTGGGCTCGGCCCTTGAATAGATGGATTTAATAACTGGCCTCCTCTCGTTGGCTAATTTCCCAGAAAGCAGTGCAGGGATAAAACAGTAGTCGGGCAGATATGATTTGTGTTCTGTGTAAACCATGGGGGGGTGACAGTTAGATGTCAATCAGTGGTAGATGGGGGGGCATGTACTCATTCTCTCCACAGGATCTTATTGAGGACTAATCAGGATAATAATCACTATAATGAGCTCTCTTTAGAGTCAACAAGGGATCCCGTTGATGTTCTGGATCTCATTACAGACCTGTGAAGAAAGTAGTTTCAAATACTCTAGGTCAGGTATTCCCAAACTGGAGTATCCGCAGTGCCGTCGTGGGTACGGCAAAAAAATATATATACATATATTTTTTTTAAGTTAACATTTTCAAACATTTAGATTTTCCATACATTTGGGTACATGTTTTTCTCGCCTGAGTAGCCTCGCTTCACTGCCATAAAATTAAACCATCTAGTGTTCAACAAAATAACAACACAATGTCAAATACAGGTAGCTAGCTGTATGTAGCCAAACGTAGCTGCTGCTCATTTTGGTATCTGTACTGATGGCGCAAAAGCCACGACAGGGAGACATAGTGGAGTGGTAACGCGCGGGTGCAAGCAGTTGCTCCCGACACCACTTGGGTACACTGCAGCATCCACCGAGAGGCTCTTGCTGCGAAAGGAATGCCTGACAGCTTGAAAGACGTTTTGGACACAATAGTGAAAATGGTTAACTTTGTTAAAGCAAGGCCCCTGAACTCTCATGTATTTTCTGCACTATGCAATGAAATGGGCAGCGACCATGCAATGCTTTTACAACATACAGGAATGTGCTGGTTATCAAGGGGCAAAGGATTGGCACATTTTTTTAAATTGAGAGACGAGCTTAAAGTTTTCTTTACTGGCCATAATTTTCAATTGTCTGACCACTTGCATGATGACGAGTTTCTCACACGTCTGGCCTATCCAGGTGATGTTTTTTCTCACCTTATGATTTGAATCTAGGATTACAGGAACTCTCTGCAACTACATTAAATGTGGGGGACAAAATTGAAGCCATGATTAAGAAGTTGGAGCTCTTCTCTGTCTGCATTAACAAGGACAACACACAGGTCTTTCCATCATTGTATGATTTTTTGTGTGCAAATGAACTCAAGCTTACGGACAATGTCAAATGTGATATAGTCAAGCACCTGAGTGTGTTGGGTGTGCAATTACGCAGGTACTTTACCGAAATTAATGACACAAACAACTGGATTTGTTATCCCTTTCATGCCCTGCCTCCAGTCCACTTACCGATATCTGAACAAGAGAGCCTCATCAAAATTGCAACAAGCTGTTCTGTAAAAATAAAGCCACTGCCAGATTTCTGGATTGGGCTGAGCTCAAAAAAGTTTGAAATATCCAATAAATGTCGTTCCACTTCATGATTGTGTCCCACTTGTTGTTGATTCTTCACAAACAAATACAGTTTTATATCTTTATGTTTGAAGCCTGAAATGTGGCAAAAGGTCGCAAAGTTCAAGGGGGCCGAATACTTTCGCAAGGCACTGTAACTCTGCAATTTTGGGTTGTATTGGAGAGAGTCTGTCTGATACTCCTTCCATTTCAATATTATCGCTTGCACAGTGCTCCTTGGGATGTTTAAAGCTTGGGAAATATTTTTCTATCCAAATCCGGCTTTAAACTTCTTCACAACAGTATCTCTGACCTGCCTGGTGTGTTCCTTGTTCTTCATGATGCTCTTTGCGCTTTTAACGGACCTCTGAGACTATCACAGTGCAGGTGCATTTATACGGAGACTTGATTACACACAGGTGGATTGTATTTATCATCATTAATCATTTAGGTCGACATTGGATCATTCAGAGATCCTCACTGAACTTCTGGAGAGAGTTTGCTGCACTGAAAGTAAAGGGGCTGAATAATTTTGCACGCCCAATTTTTCAGTTTTTGATTTGTTAAAAAAGTTTGAAATATCCAATAAATGTCGTTCCACTTCATGATTGTGTCCCACTTGTTGTTGATTCTTCACAAAAAAATTCACAGTTTTATATCTTTATGTTTGAAGCCTGAAATGTGGCAAAAGGTCGCAAAGTTCAAGGGGGCCGAAAACTTTCGCAAGGCACTGTATGTGCATCCTTTCAAACACACCCTTCTCATTAAGCTGTGGTGAGCTATTCACAATTTTCAATCAACAAATAAGGTTTTATCTGTAAGATGGTTAAATAAATAGCAAAATTATTGATTATATTATTATTTGTGCCCTGGTCCTATAAGAGCTCTTTGTCACTTCCCACGAGCCGGGTTGTGACAAAACCTCACTCATTCTTATGTTTAATAAATGTATCGTATAGTGTGTGTGTGGCAGGCTTACAATGATGGCAACAAAAAACATTTGAGAGTGTGCTGACCCTGGTACTAGAGGGGGTACGCAGCTGGAGGTTGAATGTTTGAAGGGGTACGGGACTATAAAAAGTTTGGGAACCACTGCTCTATGTAGTCGAAAAGAGTTTATATAGATTTTAAACTAAGAGGCTATTTTCTTTGATATTCAAATACAAATACACAAAGTATTGAGATAAACTTTTGTTATTGACCAAGTACTTATTTTCCACCATAATTTGCAAATAAATTCATTAAAAATCCTACAATGTGATTTTCTGGATTTTTTTTCTCTGTCATTTTGTCTGTCATAGTTGAAGTGATGATGAAAATTACATGATTACATGAAAATTACAGGCCTCTCATCTTTTTAAGTGGGAGAACTTGCACAATTAGTGGCTGACTAAATACTTTTTTGCCCCACTGTATGTGGCATAGTCATAAAACCCTGACTACTCCACCTGGTGGAGATTTGGAGCACCAGGACTCCTAACTGTATACAGTTTGAGTTCTAGTGACCAGTTGGGTGCGAATCACAGTAAGCAAAAAACACAAGGAGGCAAGATTTCAGCAAAAAGTATGGACATTTATTTTGAACAGAAATAAATAGGTAAACATTTAGGCCTTGGAGGAGGCAACGCAACACCCTGCTACATCCCAACTCGCTGTGGAGTGAAAATAGTATGTGATCGTAGGTGCGGGGAAAGACAACAAAGGCAGAGAAAAATACTGTTTACAGGGAATTTATTATTCCTTAAACACGGTATGGTGGGGAAAAGGGGCTGGACGGAAGCAAAGCAAAGAAAGTAAAAGTCCCCTCTCCTACCTACTGCCTTCCCACTACTTACCTAACCTGGTGCGCTAATCAAAATACAGGGGGTGGTCCACCGAGGTCTTACCTAGTGTGCATAGACAGTTTAAATACTACGGGTTATGTATGCCCGCAGGCCTCTTGCCTAAGGTGCGTCCCCCCCCCCCTCCCCCCCGGGAACAAATTAAACAGAATAATACACCAATAATTTACATGAACCATTTCAATTACCCAAAAACACTAAGTCCTATTGGCATACACATACCTAGGAAGGAGCGGCTACAAAATAATACCCACAAAACTTTTACAGACTGCCACAACAATCAACACAGGACATAAAAAAGAAGCTCTCTTCCCTGGGGAAGGAATACTAGCTTTTATCAAGCTGGAGACGGAGTTGGTAATTACAGAGGCAGCTGTATCCCCTGACGAGAGGGACGGGTCAGAGCTCCAATCTGCAATGGGGCCGGCCAATCAGCTGCTTAGAATCCAGGAAGGCATTTCCTGAAATGCACACACATACAAACCCACAACAACACAAACTGTGGAACGTAACAAGGCCACACACTAATTGGCTAGTGTTGAATTAAAGGGGTGGGGAAGTCCTTTCATGGTTTTCCTTCTGCTCGGTCCACCTCTGGGTTAGGCCTGAGGCACAAAGGAATATTGAGCAGTAAAATGCCACACAATTATCTTTGAATATATATATTTACAATAAACCAGTCTACTCCTTAAAATCCAAAATATATTCTTTAAAATCACCCAGTCCAGTGGAAAATAGTTCAAAACGATGCACTTCCCTTACTTCACTGTTCGTCTGAGTTCCTTCCTCATCAATGCCCCACGCGGTTCTTCCCCCATGCTGCTTCTGCAAGGCTTTAAATACAGGCTTCAATATGCAGTGAACCAATGGGAATACATCTGAATGATTGTACCTGCATTCTCACAAGGGGCGGTGTGCCAATCGGGCTGTGAGTTGTTCTGGTTCCTCCCCTTGTTACACTCCGGTGATTATCGGCAATGCTCTTATGAATCCACCCAGTGACGCTCCAAAACAAAATGTATGTGAAATCACTAAAAATACACGTGAAAAAAAGCAAGAGCAACATTTTCATTTGATTTCGTCATATCATGACATACTAACCTTGTGATTATTACAATTCGCAACATTGGTGATACATAGGATTTTGGAAATTGCTTTATAATTGCATAATAATGGAGTTATGACAGAAGTGGAATAATGAACAGTCACTATTCCCCTAGTTACAAAAACTCAGCTCATTGCTATGCAATTCTAATGCAATTACCAAAGCATTATGTAACAACATGCTAATAAAATGTTGCTCCAAAAGTAATGACAGATTATTACACAGGCACAAGAACAGTTTAATGTTAAGTGTTACTGAGATTGCTAACAGTAACCAAATATGGCTATCAAGTGTTGAAAGGAAACTAAAATCCCAAAACTGCCTTATTGACTCAACTGCAGCCAAGGTAGGTTGAAAATCATGTTTGTTTGTATCCTGAGTAAACTATCCCTTTAAATATGGTGAAACAACAACATGTCATTTGAAACAACCTCTCATGTCATCATCATTACCCATCCTGCATGTCTAGAGGGTGAAAGGGAGAGAGGGTGAGGGAGAGAGGGTGAGGGGAGATGAATGCGCTGTAATTATCCGTCCATGGCACACATCAATCACACACACACAGACACACAGACACACACACACACACACACACACACACACACACACACATACATCAATTACGTGTCCTGGAAACCTTGCCACAGAGGGAGCGCCGGAAAGGAAAAGCAGATGAGGAAAATCCGTTTGACCTGTCCAAGACTAAATTAATTATCCAATTACTCGTCTCCTCTCCGACTGACTGTGCTGCCCAGATAACTCTGCAGCTATTTACAACTGACTGGCTTCCCAAGATAACAAAAGGGCCATTTGCAGCATAATCACTTCACGTGGTGAACGATCGGAGCAAACTCCCTGAGACTGCCAAAAACTCGGAGGAGTCAGACCTCCAAAATCTCATCAGCATTTCTTTTAGCTTTCCACACTGAGTCCACTCAGAATGACTGACAACGAGGAAGTCTCCAACAAATGGATGGCAAGCATTTTAGTGGCCCACCTATTGACGGCAGAGAGAAACATTTACTTTTTAATGTACATTTCCTGCAATTCTCGACATTTTGCCATGGGGTCGAGAGAAATGTTTGCAGTTTTAAAGCTAGTTTCCTGCAATTCTACACATTTTGCCATGACTTATGCCATGTTAATATAATATGTGAATGAGAGTGACTAACAAAATCAATGGGGGCCCCCTGGAGGACAGGGCCCCTGGGCACATGCCCTGCATGCCCGGTGGGTATGATTATTACAAGTTTAGATAGCTGGCTAGACTAACTTACCATCTAAAAATTGTTAGCTGACATGGCTCATTGAGTGACTGTCAGTGACTGACATAACAATAGAAAACCTGCTGATGCACAACCAAATGTTTAAATTGCACCTTCTATATTCTACTATTCTTACTCTCAATATTACGTTGAGACTCTGACTGAGTTCCTGGTCGGGGCCCCCTAGCGGCCAGAGTCCCTAAGCAACTGCTTATGTCTCTTATGCCTGGAATCGGCTCTGTGAGCATGTAGGCACGCACACATGCACACACACACACACACACACACACAAGCAGGAAAATCTGTCAGAGCCCTGTAATAATCTCAATGTATCAAAGCACTCTTCAAGGCTCCTCACGGGACAATATGTCTCCCCCTGTTCGCCAGGAGTAAGCATATTTCTCCCAGGAAAACAAGAGAGGTGGGAAAGAAGACGGGAGGGGTATATATTTGTTATTGCTTGGAAACAAAACAGGGCTTTAGACTGTTATCTGTCAAAAAGCAAAATAGGACGTTCCATCCCTTTCTTCTACCTTCTCCTTAGATATGCTAATGATAAACCCCTGTCCTTACCTCACCCCCTTCTCCCTTCCTCTTTCCCTCTCTCCATCCCTCTCTCTCTCTCACTCGCTCCCTTTAACTTCTTCTCTTCTCTCTGACATAAGAGAGTTTGTCAAAAGACAATGTGTGGGCTTCACTGATTTAGAAAAATCAGGAATCATAAACCTGAAAAAGTGCAGCAAAGGCAAAAACATGCCACAGTCAGGCAAGATCATAACACACTAAAGAGAGTTCTAAACATAAAATATGTACAGTTGAAGTCGGAAGTTTACATACACCTTAGCCAAATACATTTAAACTCAGTTTTTCACAATTCCTGACATTTAATTTGAGTAAATAATTCCCTGTCTTAGGTCAGTTAGGATCACCACTTTATTTTAAGAATGTGAAATGTCAGAATAATAGTAGAGAGAATGATTCATTTCAGGTTTTATTTCTTTCATCACATTCCCAGTGGGTCAGAAGTTTACATACACTCTATTAGCATTTGGTAGCATTGTCTTTAAATTGTTTAACTTGGGTCAAACATTTTGGGTAGCCTTCCACAAGCTTCCCACAATAAGTTGATTGAATTTTGGCACATTCCCCCTGACAGAGCTGGTGTAACTGAGTCAGGTTTGTAGGCCTTCTTGCTCGCACACACCTTTTCAGTTCTGCCCAGAAATTATCTATAGGATTTAGGTCAGGGCTTTGTGATGGCCACTCCAACACCTTGACTTTGTTGTCCTTAAGCCATTTTGCCACAACTTTGGAATTGTGGATAATGACCCCAAGCATTTGGAAGACTCATTTGCAACCAAGCTTTAACCTCCTGACTGATGTCTTGAGATGTTGCTTCAATATATCCACGTAATTTCCATTCTCATGATGCCATCTATTTTGTGAAGAGCACCAGACCCTCCTGCAGCAAAGCACCCCCACAACATGATGCTGCCACCCCGTGCTTCACGGCTGGGATGGTGTTCTTTGGCTTGCAAGCATCCCCCTTTTTCCTCAAAACATAACGATGGTCATTATGGCCAAACAGTTCTACTTTTGTTTCATCAGACCAGAGAACATTTCTCCAAAAAGTACGATATTTGTCCCCATGTGCAGTTGCAAACTGTAGTCTGGCTTTTTATGGCGGTTTTGAAGCAGTGGCTTCTTCCTTGCTGAGCGGTCATTCAGGTAATGCCGGTATAGGACTCATTTTTACTGTGGATATAGATACTTTTGTACCGGTTTCCTCTAGCATACTCACAAGGTCCTTTGCTGTTGTTCTGGGATTGATTTGCACCAAAGTACGTTCATCTCTAGGAGACAGAACACGTCTCCTTCCTGAGCGGTATGATGTCTGCGTGGTCCCATGGTGTTTATACTTGCGTACTATTGTTTGTACAGATAAACGTGGTACCTTCAGGCATTTGGAAATTGCTCCCAAGGATGAACTAGACTTGTGGAGGTCTACAAATTGTTTTCTGAGGTCTTGGCTGATTTCTTTTGATGTTCCTATGATGTCAAGCAAATAGGCACTGAGTTTGAAGGTAGGCCTTGAAATACATCCACAGGTACACCTCCAATTGACTCAAATTATGTCAATTAGCCTATCAGAAGCTTCTAAAGCCATGACATAATTTTCTGGAATTTTCCAAGCTGTTTAAAGGCACAGTCAACTTGTATGTAAACTTCTGACCCACTGGAATTGTGATACAGTGAATTATATGTGAAATAATCTGCCTGTAAACAATTGTTGGAAAAATTCCTTGTGTCATGCACAAAGTAGATGTCCTAACCGACTTGCCAAAACTATAGTTTGTTCACAACAAATGTGTGGAATGGTTGAAAAACAAGTTTTAATGACTCCAACCTAAGTGTATGTAAACTTCCAACTTCAACTGTATGTCCCACAACTGAAAGAAAAAGAACCAAACAACAAAGCAAGCTGAACTAAAGCCAATTACAGTACAGACAGCAAAGAAAAAACCCAACCGAACTCTGGAAAAGATTATGGAGGACCTCAGAGGTCTCTGTGATTGTTTGACATGGAATTGGAAGGATGGGATGGCCAGATCAATATTGTATGTCAGTGTTCCAGAACCCTTCTGAGAGGAGCCCAGAGCACCGCCGCTATGAAGGGGAGGTTGTGCGTTGGAGCGTGAAACACACTAAGCACGCTCACAACTGCCAACATCAGAGCCAAAGTCAAACAGAGGTGTAGGGAGTTCAAACGCAGAAACACGTTTAGCGTTTTGGCCTCTTGACCTACCGACTCAGCCCAGGCATTGATGTGTTTTCATGAATGTGTAAATAAGGAGAGGTAGGCCAAAATGTGGGAGAATGTGAATAGCAAACACACATAGACATACACACACACGCTTACACAAGAATACACGCACACACACACACGTGTGCATTAATGCTTGTGCGCGCACACACACACACACACACACACACACACACACAAATATATTATGGAGTAGTTTATCTGCTGTTTGATGGGGTGCCCCATTCATGGTGCTCTCAGGCAGAAAAATCACCAACTCCAACCCTGACCATATCCCTGACCTCTCTTTTGAGGCCACAGTCATGAGGGAGGGAGGAAGAGAGATGGAGAGAGAAATGAATAGAAAAACAGCCCCCGGCATCACCTCCCCTGCCTCTCTCTGCCCTCCGGTGTTCCCATAATCCCCCCAACCTTGAGGTCACTACCTACCTGCTTCAGTATTGCATAACTATTCTCTGGCCACAGACGTGGCCACTCACTTTTGGTTAGACAGAAATCTGCTGCTTTGTGAATGACTGACACATATCAGTTTATATCACCTTTCAAAAATCTTCTTAGTTACACCCCAGCTAGCACATAACTTTCTGAGAAGCATATGTTTCTTAGAGCTTGGTGAGAGCATGGCGGTCCTATGGTTATTTTGCATACAACCGTCCCACAAGAACACTTCAGTAACGTTCAGAGAACATTCCAAGAATGTTATTTAAAAACATAAACATTACGTTCTCAGCATCAACAGAACAAAACACTCTCCATCCTCTATCTTATTAAGTGTGTTCAGGTGAGTGTTCCGCACCCACGAATTGGCCACACCTGATCTTAAAGAGTGCTTGTTTCCTTTGAAAGGCCGTCTGTTTGAATAGACTAAAATGAACAGCTTTGAATGTGTAAAAAAACATGGCATGCTAGCTCCTGGTGGAGCAGTGGACTAATTCCATTCATAGACACCAGAATATTATAGGTCTGCTCCTCATTGTGTATAAGTTAAAACATCAGTGAGATAATGTGAGCTCCTGGCCAACAGGAGACACTCTGGGTAAACATGCACTCCACACAGCATGCAGAATGACAAGCTCTATTCACACAAGCTGACACACTCTAAATATTCAATGGCATTGAAAACGCTACAATCTGGCAAGCATCCTACCCCCTATCCTCCCATCCTACCCCCTATCCCCCCCCCCCCTCCCACACACACACACTTTCTCTCACAATACTCTCTTTCTTACACACACACACTTTCTCTCACAACACTCTCTTTCTTACACACACACTCCTACCCCCGCCTCTCCGTTGGCTTGTTGGCGGAGCGCTGAGTGAATTAACGAGTGAAAGCAGCTCCTGTAACGAGGGTGCCAGAGCACGTTAGGGCTGCCGCACAATCTCAGTAAACGGCCGTGAGAGCTGCAGTCTGCTTCAATGAGGCACACGGCAGGGGACTGGGGTCCGGGGAGGAAGAATGGGGAGGGAGGAAGAGGAGGGAGAGAAGGGTGCAGAGGCACAGATAGCCTTACTCCACATACTATACAGTACCTCCTTTGCCAACACTGCCTATTCAATATGCTTCAGAGTAGCCGAGGAAAGAATTGGAGGAGGAGGATGAATGTCTTCGATGTGTCAAGGAAAACATGTCTGTTTGTCAAGACACTGAAGATAGTACCTCAATCTTATCCCACTGGGCACAGACATCAGTTCAACGTCTAGTTTTTATTTACATTTGGTTGAGCTGTCAACTAACGTGAATTCAACGTAAAATCAACAAAACATTTCACCAAGTCATTGGATTTAGGTTAAAAGTCTGGTGAATAAAAAATGAAATGCCCTTACGTTGATGACTTTTTGCAAACCCAATTAGTCTTCCGCGTTGCTTCACATCACACAACATTTTTTGGCTTGAAATGACATGGAAAGAATGTTATTTCAACCAGTTTTTGCCCAGTGGGATGTAACAGTTGCTGCCACCGCATACACATCTCCTTCATTCAAAGGCAATCTACTGTATCTCATTCAGAGTTGCCCTACTGTATCTCGTTCAGAGTTGCCATACTGTATCTCATTCAGAGTTGCCATACTGTACAGAAAGGCTGTCTGTTGGCAAACATGTACTGCATATAAACATCAGGAAACTGAATCAATAATGTCACTGCATATTGCTGTTAATTGTAAGCACATAACACACCGTTCATCAAATGTAACAAAGACATGTGTATCCCAGATGCTCTACCCAGGATAAATGACATCGCCCAGGTGAGCCATGCATGTCGATATAAATCAGCTGGAGATATACTGCTGACTGTCTAAGTACAGTACATTACGTCTTTGCCTTTTAAATGCTTACTAAGCTCCGGCGAGTATACCGACAACACACCCCCTTTCGACTTTCACCTATAATTGAATAAGAGGGACCGCAGGGGCAAGCTGAGGCTTAATAATAATATATTCTCCAGCACCAATCAGAGGGACAGTTAGTTAGGGTGGCATGGTGAGAGCTGCTTGTGATGTCATTAACCAACATGTCAGACATTTTAGCTCCTGATAAAACAAACAGTGCCTTCAGAAAGTATTCATACCCTTTGACTTATTCCACATTTTGTTGTGTTACAGCCTGCATTTTCTTCATACACACAATACCCCATAATGTTTTAGAAATGTTTGCAAATGTATTGAAAATGTAATGCAGAAATATCTCATTTACAATAAGTATTCACACCCCCGAGTCAAATACTTTGTATCAAAACCTTTGGCAGTGATTAAAGACTCTTAGAGTCTTTATGTCTCTAAGAGTTTTCCACACCTAGATTGTGCAAAATGTTCCCATAATCCTTTTCAAAATTCTTCAAGTTCTGTCAAATTGGTTGTTGACCATTGCTAGACAAACATTTTCAGGTCTTGCCATAGATTTTCAAGTAGATTTTAATCAAAACTGTAACTCGGCCACTCAGGAACATTCACTGTCTCCTTGGTAAGCAACTCCAGTGTAGATTAGGCATTGTTTTTGGTTATTGTCCTGTTGAAAGGTGAATTAATCTCAGTGTCTGGTGGAAAGCAGACTGAACCAAGTTTTCCACTAGGGTTTTGTCTGTGCTTAGCTCCATTCCTTTTCTTTTTATCCTGAAAAACTCCCCAGTCCTTAACGATTACAAGCATACCCATAACATGATGCAGCCACCACTATGCTTGAAAATGTGGAGAGGTATTCAGTAATGTGTTGTATTGGATTTGCCCCAAACATAACATGTTATATTCAGGACAAAAAGTGAATTGCTTTGCCACATTTCTTTGCAGTATTACTTTAGTTGCCTTGTTGCAAACAGGATGCATGTTTTGGAATATTTTTATTCTTTAAGCTTCCTTCTTTTCACTGTCAATTAGGTTAGTATTATGGACTAACTAAAATGTTGTTGATCCATCCTCAGTTTTCTCCTATCACAGCCATTAAACTATGTAACTGTTTTAAAGTCACCATTGGCCTCACAATGAAATCCCTGAGCAGTTTCCTTCCTCTCTGGCAACTGAGTTAGGAAGGATGCCTGTATTTTTGTGACTGGGTGTATTGATACACCATCCAAAGTGTAATTAATAACTTCACCTTGCTCCAAGGGATAGTAAATGTCTGCTTTTCTTTTCACCCATCTACCAATACAGTAGGTGTCCTTTGCGAGTATTTGTAAACCCCCCCTGGTCTTTGTGGTTGAATCTGTGTTTGAAATGCACTGCTCAACTTAGGATCCTTACAGATAATTGTATGTGTGGGGTACAGAGATGAGGTAGTCATTGAAACATTTTAAACACTATTATTGCACACAGTGTGAGTCCATGCAACTTATTATGTGAAGAAAATTCTAAAAACATCTTCCAACTTTGACATTATGGAGTACTGGGTGTAGGCCAATGACAAATCTCAATTGAATCCATTTAACATTTCTGAAGGCACTGTACACTTTGGCAGAGGAACAGGCGAAGCGAGAGGGCTGATTCCACCCCAAAATCTGTCCACGTGAAGATAGTTCTCTGTAGCGCTCTGCCTGCAGGTCATTGCCTGGGTGAAATATGCCCGTGTCTGCACTAGAACAAGCCGAAGGGGAGTGACAATCTACACAACCATATTTTCAGCCTCATTGCTTTGTGCAGTTTGTTCTGTAGTAGAGGACATGTACGCAGTCAGTGGTTGTGTGTGTATAAGAAACAGAGAAAGGGTGAACACAGCAGATGTAATCAGTATGTGAGGATGCAGAGGTAATAACTCCAGAGGCCAGCCAGAAGAGTGCATTTATCTCTTTCTGAGGACACAGAGCAATCAGAAAAACCTCAACCAGCCAGATGAAGAACTCTGGAGGTCAAAGGTCAGAATCTACTCTATAGTGCAGTGGTATCGCCTGACAGTGTCTAAAGCAGTGTGTGTGTGTGTGTGTACTGTGTTATCGCCTGAATGTGTCACACATGTCCAGGGAGGAGAGACTGGAGGGTGAGGATGAATAGTTAGCTAATTCAATTAAATGAATGAGAGTGCATGTTAGTGTGGCAAAGAATGTGATGGACACTCTTTCTCTACCCACATATTCAACCACTTTTACATTCTGCCTGCTCACTCTCTCTCTGGGTTGTCAAGGGGACATATGCCGGGTCCACATCTCAGCCAGCCCTGGGCCTGTCCATGCTGCGCTGCCCGTGTGTGTGTACTCAACCAGACGTTGGCGTTGCCATGGTGAACCAGCCAGGCTGTGTTTAAGGTAGAGCTTGGAAGGGCAGATTGTATGGAGGATGCCGCGTTGCTATGGAGAACATAAGATGTGTGTTTAGAATGTGGCTTTGGTCACAGTGTGTCTGTCTGAGAGAGATGGAACAGAGGTTGTGTTTGAGGGAGAGTGCTGAGGAAACCGTTTAGCACAGGTAGCCCTGCTGATCTCAGCCTGTGACCAAACACAGCACATGCTGAGGGAACATACGTCCAGACACACACACACACACAAATCCATCCACTATGCACTTTACCAGCATGCCCTCACTCACACAAGCTTGGGAATTGCTCAATGCTCTCCCACAATCACTCACTAATAGTTTGTGTATGGGGGGGATACAATCTCAAAGTTTAAACAATGTATTATGTTTATGGTAAAATACATACTTTGTTTTTGAGTAATTTGCAGAAATATCTATAAAGGCTCTGTATACAATACAACATCTGATTACAATTGCAAAACAAGTCATACATGTAAAACAATAGTGATAAATAATATGAAATATAAGTATTTACATTCCCACATCATTGTAAAGAAGTAGAATCATTTAAATCAAGGATCAAGAATAAAACATTTCTTAGCTACATTCATGATATGTCAAGTCATGATATGTCAAGTCATGATATGTCAAGTCATGATATGATTCTGTCCCTTTTTAGAACATGTTCCACCATAATGTTCAGGTAGGATAAAAACAAAAAAGCAATCAAAATCAAACTGGCTCTCCTTTTTGGCACTGCTGACCAAACCTTTCACTTAGCTCTATATACTGTAGTGCTCCTCTAACCTTCAAGTCGACTGAGCTGAGAGAAATACAACATGGTAAGCAGAGGCTGCATCCCAAATGGTACCCTATTCCCTTCATACTGCGCTACTTTTGATCAGGGCCCATAGGGCTCTGGTCAAAAGTAGTGCACTATATAGGAACTACGGATCCATTTGGGATGCAGCCAGAGAGTCCTGCCAGTCAGATACAATAGAAAGGGATGACTGACTACTGGGCCCAGTTTTCCAAAAGTTTTCTAACCTGATAGAAATAGAATGACTAGAAGTCAATGATTCGTCTGTTCTATTCATTCTATTAATCCTGTCCAATAGGCGAAATCCGGATAGATAACTTTTGAAAGACTGGGTCCTGATGATCACTACAAGGACACAGAGACACAGCTGCAGATGACAGACTAACACAACAGAATGACACTAAACTGAAGAACCTCACAAAGTAGAGCCATGAGACATGCACCTTATAGGGTGAGGGAGTTGTGGTTAGGCAGCTGTGAAGATCAGGGATGTACTGTAGTGGGGGGTAAACGCCTGTAAGCACCGTTAACGCTTCTATTCATTTTGGGAATCGTTTATGTACCTATTCCTAGGACAAATTAGCAATTTTTGCATTAGTGTTTATGTTACTTGCAGGCTAGAATCTTTGCCACCTTTTTACGACTACCTCCCTGGTAAACACATGTAAAACCACCTGGCCACAGCCTCTTACAGTAATATCATTATAGACTCCCCCTTCAATTTGAAATACACACCAACCAGATCATTCCTTATGACCATGTTACAGGAGAAGAATGCCAAAGGAGAGAGACTAAAAGGAAGGCAGCTGACTGGCTTCACGCCGTGGGAGGGATGCTGTGCAGCCAGTCTAGTGGATAAGTTGTTGTTGTGACCATGGTAACATGTTTTTGGCAGTTCAGAGTGAAATCAGGGGTATCACATTTCCTTTGCCTTCAATTGGGTTGAAATGACAGGGAGCTTGTTTATCTTATACAAATCATAGCTAGCTCTGGCTGTAGAAAATAATCTACCCAGCTAAAACAAACTGCCACATAGATAGGTGAAATATGCCACATAGATAGGTGAAATATGTTTGGATTAGGAAGTGTTGGATGGATTCCTTGCACTGATGTGTCCATGCCAATGCGCGCACACACACACACACACACACACACACACTCTCGTGTGCATGGACCCGAGGAGTCCCGCTGAGACGCAGCTGCAGCCAGCGTCACGCCATGGTGTACCCGTAACTCCCACAATGCAGTGCGACCAGCAGCCTGTCCCGCAGGACCTCCTGGCTGGGGTATTCTGGGAGTTTCATCATGTTGATGCTGTGGGAGGAACATCATGGTCAATGTAGTATCTTGTGGTTCACTGCAGATTGATGGCATGTCATTATGTCTCATATCATATCCAGCTGCTGTAGTATACAGTACAATGGTGATTTCTACCTGCCAAAGTATAGACCTACAGTGATGAGAACTACAGTACCTGTCCTTTCTAACCAACATGCAGAAACCCCTCCCTGTTTTTCCCTCTCCCCCTCTTCTATACCAGTGTACTAAAGCAACACACACACACACACACGACTCTAGAGGCAAAGGAGTCAGAGGAACCATACTGCCCTCTAGTGCTTTTTCTGTCAGCATGCTGCTCTCTCTCATGTGTGAGTGACGTGTGTATGTGTGGTCCTTACCAGGTGCTGGAGGTAGGCAGTAGGTTTGATGTGTATGGTACAGAGGCAATAGTGAACTTCTGTAAGCCACTACCTCCCATCAGAAAGGCAAAGCCACCATGAGGTACCCTGGAACTGACAGGGACATGAGAGAGGAATTAGACAGGACAGTTCTTATGAGGGAATTACTGTGAGAAACTCACCTGCCACACACACATACACTATTAGAAATTCACCTGCCAGTGACAAACTGCAACAGTAGGACCCTCTCCTCTTGGGTAAGGCTTTCTACCACCTTCCAGAACCACTACAAGACAAGAGAATCCACATTACACCAAATGAAAACCAGTGTGAGATAAGAGAATCTGACAAGAGAATCAGCTTTAAACCACTAAGCCAGCCTGGGAGGAGGTGTTAAGATCTCTGTAGGATCAGCCAAGCCTGTGGTACATCTCTCTGATTTGGAGGTGTTCCAGTAAAAAGGGTCCTCCTCTCTGATGAGGTGGTGTTACATTAAAAAGAGTCCTGCCTGGTGAGAGCTAACTCACCTGGATGACAGGTTCCTCCAGGTCATAGCCACTGGTGTATTCTGTGTTCCTGTGCCAGTCCTGCACATCGATCTCTGGCATCCCAGACAGCAACAGCTCCTACACACACACCCACACAGACAGACACCCACACAGAGACAGACACGCACACAGAGACAGACACACGCACACACAGAGAGGTTAAATGGAGTAGTAGTCAGGACACATGGATCATACACAACAGACTTATAAAACATAACTTAATGCTTATTCTGTTCAAAATCATGTTGTCAAAGACACAAGGGTGTTTTTCTGAACACGGGTGGTCCAGTGGTAAACAGAGCAGAGCTAAACTCTCCTCCCCACTGAGTCTGAGTGTTGTCAGCAGGCGTGCTGTGACTGCGTGACCGAGGCTTGTACCTGCACACACATGTCCAATAACACATGGCGGGCCAGATAATCGCCATGGTACCCTATTGATCCAGGGACTAGTGAGGACATGGATTTTGCTGACACACACAGAAACAAATCTGATCTGAGCCGGGCGATGGCGAGAGGCCTCAAGGTGACCCCAACATCCCATTGACACACACTGAGCCAGACAAGGTCAATCAATCCCTGCTATCAGACATCAGATCCCGTTAGGCGAGCAGGCGAGAGCAGAGGAGGAGAATAAAATATAATGGGCAAGAGGGGTTGAGAACAGAGAAAGAGAGGTGAGGAGAAAGGAGTTGAGGACAGTAGAGAGGAAAAGAGAGGAAAAGAGGAAGAGAGAGAGAGGAGAGGTGAAGGGAGTTGATGACAGTAGAGAGGAAAAGAGAGAGAGGAGAGAGAGGACAGGTGAAGGAGAAGGGAGTTGATGACAGTAAAGAGGAAAAGAGAGGAAAAGAGAGAGAGGAGAGGTGAAGGAGAAGGGAGTTGAGGACAGTAGAGGAAAAGAGAGAGGTGAAGGAGAAGGGAGTTGATGACAGTAGAGAGGAGAGAAGAGAGGAATAGAGAGAAAAAGAAAGAGAGGAGAGGTAAAGTAGAAGGGAGGAAAAGCAAGGACACTAACCAATTCATATTCATCAAAGAGCTGGATGAGGGAGGGGGGAATGAAGGTGTGGAACCCGTGCAGGAAAGCATTTATCTGGGGTTGGATGGCTCGAGTCATCCTCAACTCTGTTACCAACTGGACATACTCTGCCTGAGTGAGAGAGAGAGAGAGAGAGAGAGAGAGAGAGAGAGAGAGAGAGAGAGAGAGAGAGAGAGAGAGAGAGAGAAGAGAGAGGTTTATATATAGGGAACATTCACTACGTAGAGTCTGGTTGATCTTTGGGCAGCCCTCTAACGCCGTCTCGTTTCACTGGCTTCTTCCTTACAGAACATTACCACCTGCAGGCCAGCTGTACACACATCATATACACATGACATAGTAATCATATAAGATCATAAGTGTTAGAGAATACAGGGGGCGCAGTCTACATCACAACTTTCTTCTGCTTGACCTGTCAATCATCTGCTATTCTCACCTAGTTGATGTTGAGACCAACAACAAAATGCTAGGGGTTAGGAGTTTCAGATCCTCCTTCTGTGATAGGCTGGCTCACCTTGTTGTCCTGGGTGACAATGATGCTAGTCCCACCAGGTTTGAGTGGCACCTCCTCCATGGCGCCGAACACGTCTGTTTCCACAGAGAAGGTGAGCTCCAGTCCCAGGTCGCTGATGTCGTTGTCCAGGATCCACTGCAGATTCTTGGCATACTCTGGATCGATGGACGACACATCCTGGTAGTTCACTGGGATGCCTGGACACACAGACAGCACCCATACCGTTACAACCCTGTAGCGTCACTGTAATATCCCCGTAAAAACACTAACAACTCTATTATAACCCAGCTACAAATGTAACAACCTGCTCAAGCAGAGGATACACCCTGGTAGTTCACTGGGATTCCTGAACGCACATTACATCATGTTAACAACCCACTGTAGAACGTGGGTGTGAGGTATGTGTGTGTTACCCAGTATGTGTTTGTAGAAGGAGCGGGTGAAGTAGATGTTGACCAGCTGACGGTGGTAAAGAGCCAACCCCAGGATCTGACCCGCAAACCGGAAGTAGTTCAGATGATCAGGGTTCACTGACGAGTTACTGTTGGGCTGGAATGTGGTGCCTGTGAGAGAGACACACACACACACGCACACGCACACACACACGCACACACACACGCACACACACACACGCACACACAAATAAATACCAGTCAAGCTTTGATCTTCTTACCTACCCATCTTGAATAAGTACTTGTATTCTGATGCGAGAAAGGAAAACATTTCACAGTCGCAATACACAGCTAGGCTCGGCATACAGACGTATAATTAACCAACAAAGTATTTGGATCATGATGCAAGGTAACAACATTTTTTTTAAACAGTGAGGGAAGAAAATACACCCTCAATTACAGTTTAAAAAAACACATTTTACACAAACAACATCTAATCAGCCAATCGAAAGGTGTCTCACCGTCCGCTGACTGGGTGAAGAGGCCGTAGTCTGCATTGATGATCTCATTGGACAGGACGTCAAACCACTCCCTCACCACGCCCTGGCCCTGGAACACAAAGGTCACAGGTCAACTAAAGGTCCACTGCTAAATGAACATGTACTAAAATGGGACCCTATTTCCTGTATAGTACACTAATAAAGTGTTGCTAGGACTAAGTGTGGGTCCATTTGAGATTGTGACCTATTCCCTTTGCATTTTGGGAACTATTCCATTGTTTCCATTGCGCTAGGCAAGTTCAATCAAGAGTTCCTAAACTGAAGTATTTTAAACGAAAATAAATACTATTTGAACCTAGGTCAGATAGACACTGATAATACCCACCATTCCTTCCTCTCCATGGAATCGTACGGCGATGCCCTGTTTGAGCTTTTCATTGGTCGATTTGGAGACCATCGCACAGCTACTGCTAAATATGGACTCTGACAGAAAAGAGAAAGAAACATATTGAAAAAGAGAGACACACTAACACATTACTGGGTGGAGTGTAAGACATTTGGGGATGAAGGATGGTCAGTGGGGTTAGCTGTACAGGAAGGGTTATACTATATGAAAAATAATCAGTGAGGTTAGCTGCAGATGAAGGATGGTCAGAGGGGTTAGCTATACATGAAGGATGGGTTATACTGTATGAAGGATGGTCAGTGGGGTTAGCTGTACATGAAGGATGGTCAGTGGGGTTAGCTGTACATGAAGGATGGGTTATACTGTATGAAGGATGGTCAGTGGGGTTAGCTGTACATGAAGGATGGGTTATACTGTATGAAGGATGGTCAGTGGGGTTAGCTGTACATTAAGGATGGGTTATGCTGTATGAAGGATGGTCAGTGAGGTTAACTGTACAGGACAGGTTATACTGTATGAAGGATGTTCAGGGGGGTTAGCTGTACGTGAAGGATGGGTTATACTGTATGAAGGATGGTCAGTGAGGTTAGCTATACATGAAGGATTGGTTATACTGTATGAAGGATGGTCAGTGAGGTTAGCTGTACATGAAGGATGGTCAGTGGGGTTAGCTGTACATGAAGGATGGTCAGTGGGGTTAGCTGTACATGAAGGATGGGTTAAACTGTATGAAGGATGGTCAGTGAGGTTTGCTGTACATGAAGGATGGTCAGTGAGGTTAGCTGTACATGAAGGATGGGCTATACTGTATGAAGGATGGTCAGTGAGGTTAGCTGTACATGAAGGATGGGTTATACTGTATGAAGGATGGTCAGTGGAGTTAGCTGTACATGAAGGATGGGTTATGCTGTATGAAGGATGGTCAATGGGGTTAGCTGTACATGAAGGATGGGTTATACTGTATGAAGGATGGTCAGTGAGGTTAGCTGTACATGAAGGATGGTCAGTGGGGTTAGCTGTACATGAAGGATGGTTATACTGTATGAAGGATGGTCAGTGAGGTTAGCTGTACACGAAGGATGGTCAGTGGGGTTAGCTGTACATGAAGGATGGTCAGTGGGGTTAGCTGTACATGAAGGATGGGTTATACTGTATGAAGGATGGTCAGTGAGGTTAGCTGTACATGAAGGATGGTCAGTGAGGTTAGCTGTACATGAAGGATGGGTTATACTGTATGAAGGATGGTCAGTGGGGTTAGCTGTACATGAAGGATGGTCAGTGGGGTTAGCTGTACATGAAGGATGGGTTATACTGTATGAAGGATGGTCAGTGAGGTTAGCTGTACATGAAGGATGGGTTATACTGTATGAAGGATGGTCAGTGGGGTTAGCTGTACAGGAACGATGGGTTATACTGTATTAAGGATGGTCAGTGGGGTTAGCTGTACAGGAACGATGGGTTATACTGTATGAAGGATTGTCAGTGGGGTTAGCTGTACATGAAGGACGGGTTATACTGTATGAAGGATGGTCAGTGGGGTTAGCTATACATGAAGGATGGTCAGTGAGGTTAGCCCTACAGGAACGATGGGTTATACTGTATGAAGGATGGTCAGTGGGGTTAGCTGTACATGAAGGATGGGTTATACTGTATGAAGGATGGTCAGTGGGGTTAGCTGTACATGAACGATGGGTTATGCTGTATGAAGGATGATCAGTGGGGTTAGCTGTACATGAACGATGGGTTATGCTGTATGAAGGATGATCAGTGGGGTTAGCTGTACAGGACAGGTTATACTCTATGAAGGATGGTCAGTGGAGTTAGCTATACATGAAGGATGGTCAGTGAGGTTAGCCCTACAGGAACGATGGGTTATACTGTATGAAGGATGGTCAGTGGGGTTAGCTGTACATGAAGGATGGGTTATACTGTATGAAGGATGGTCAGTGGGGTTCGCTGTAAAGGAAGGGTTATACTGTATGAAGGATGATCAGTGAGGTTAGCTGTACAGGAAGGGTTATACTGTATGAAGGGTGGTCAGTGGGGTTAGCTATACATGAAGGATGGGTTATACTGTATGAAGGATGGTCAGTGGGGTTAGCTGTACATGAACGATGGGTTATGCTGTATGAAGGATGATCAGTGGGGTTAGCTGTACAGGACAGGTTATACTCTATGAAGGATGGTCAGTGGGGTTAGCTGTACATGAAGGATGGGTTCTACTATATGAAGGGTGGTCAGTGGGGTTAGCTGTACAGGAAGGGTTATACTGTATGAAGGATAATCAGTGGAGTTAGCTAAACATGAAGGATGGTTAACCTGTATGAAGGATGGTTAGTAGGGTTAGCTGTACATGAAGGATGGTCAGTGAGGTTAGCCCTACAGGAACGATGGGTTATACTGTATGAAGGATGGTCAGTGGGGTTAGCTGTACATGAAGGATGATCAGTGAGGTTACCTGTACATGAAGGATGGGTTATACTGTATGAAGGATGGTCAGTGGGGTTAGCTGTACATGAAGGATGGTCAGTGAGGTTAGCTGTACATGAAGGATGGGTTATACTGTATGAAGGATGGTCAGTGGGGTTAGCTTTACATGAAGGATGATCAGTGAGGTTACCTGTACATGAAGGATGGGTTATACTGTATGAAGGATGGTCAGTGGGGTTGGCTGTACATGAAGGATGGTCAGTGAGGTTAGCTGTACATGAAGGATGGGTTATACTGTATGAAGGATGGTCAGTGGGGTTAGCTGTACATGAAGGATGGTCAGTGGGGTTAGCTGTACATGAAGGATGGGTTATACTGTATGAAGGATGGTCAGTGAGGTTAGCTGTACATGAAGGATGAGTTATACTGTATGAAGGATTGTCAGTGAGGTTAGCTATACATGAAGGATGGGTTAAACTGTATGAAGGGTGGTCAGTGGGGTTAGCTATACATGAAGGATGGGTTATACTGTATGAAGGATGGTCAGTGGGGTTAGCTGTACATGAACGATGGGTTATGCTGTATGAAGGATGATCAGTGGGGTTAGCTGTACAGGACAGGTTATACTCTATGAAGGATGGTCAGTGGGGTTAGCTGTACATGAAGGATGGGTTCTACTATATGAAGGGTGGTCAGTGGGGTTAGCTATACAGGAAGGGTTATACTGTATGAAGGATGATCAGTGGAGTTAGCTAAACATGAAGGATGGTTAACCTGTATGAAGGATGGTTAGTAGGGTTAGCTGTACATGAAGGATGGTCAGTGAGGTTAGCCCTACAGGAACGATGGGTTATACTGTATGAAGGATGGTCAGTGGGGTTAGCTGTACATGAAGGATGGGTTATACTGTATGAAGGATGGTCAGTGGGGTTAGCTGTACATGAAGGATGGTCAGTGAGGTTAAATGTACATGAAGGATGGGTTATACTGTATGAAGGATGGTCAGTGGGGTTAGCTTTACATGAAGGATGATCAGTGAGGTTACCTGTACATGAAGGATGGGTTATACTGTATGAAGGATGGTCAGTGGGGTTAGCTGTACATGAAGGATGGTCAGTGGGGTTAGCTGTACATGAAGGATGGGTTATACTGTATGAAGGATGGTCAGTGGGGTTAGCTGTACATGAAGGATGGGTTATACTGTATGAAGGATGGTCAGTGGGGTTAGCTGTACAGGAACGATGGGTTATACTGTATGAAGGATGGTCAGTGGGGTTAGCTGTACATGAAGGACGGGTTATACTGTATGAAGGATGGTCAGTGGGGTTAGCTATACATGAAGGATGGTCAGTGAGGTTAGCCCTACAGGAACGATGGGTTATACTGTATGAAGGATGGTCAGTGGGGTTAGCTGTACATGAAGGATGGGTTATACTGTATGAAGGATGGTCAGTGGGGTTAGCTGTACAGGAAGGGTTATACTGTATGAAGGATGATCAGTGAGGTTAGCTGTACAGGAAGGGTTATACTGCATGAAGGATGGTCAGTGGGGTTAGCTGTACAAGAAGGGTTATACTGTATGAAGGATGATCAGTGGGGTTAGCTAAACATTAAGGATGGTTATACTGTATGAAGGATGGTCAGTGGGGTTAGCTGTACAGGAACGATGGGTTATACTGTATGAAGGATGGTCAGTGAGGTTAATTGTACCTGAAGGATGGGTTATACTGTATGAAGGATGGTCAGTGGGGTTAGCTGTACATGAAGGATGATCAGTGGGGTTAGCTGTACATGAAGGATGGGTTATACTGTATGAAGGATGGTCAGTGGGGTTAACTGTACATGAAGGATGGTCAGTGAGGTTAGCTGTACATGAAGGATGGGTTATACTGTATGAAGGATGGTCAGTGGGGTTAGCTGTACATGAAGGATGGTCAGTGAGGTTAGCTGTACATGAAGGATGGGTTATACTGTATGAAGGATGGTCAGTGGGGTTAGCTGTACATGAAGGATGGTCAGTGGGGTTAGCTGTACATGAAGGATGGGTTATACTGTATGAAGGATGGTCAGTGGGGTTAGCTGTACATGAAGGATGGGTTATACTGTATGAAGGATGGTCAATGGGGTTAGCTGTACATGAAGGATGGTCAATGGGGTTAGCTGTACATGAAGGATGGTCAGTGGGGTTAGCTGTACATGAAGGATGGGTTATACTGTATGAAGGATGGTCAGTGGGGTTAGCTGTACGGGAACGATGGGTTATACTGTATGAAGGATGGTCAGTGGGGTTAGCTGTACATGAAGGATGGTCAGTGAGGTTAGATGTACATGAAGGATGGGTTATACTGTTTGAAGGATGGTCAGTGGGGTTAGCTGTACATGAAGGATGGTCAGTGGGGTTAGCTGTACATGAAGGATGGTTAGTGAGGTTAGCTGTACATGAAGGATGGGTTATACTGTATGAAGGATGGTCAGTGAGGTTAGCTGTACATGAAGGATGGTCAGTGGGGTTAGCTGTACATGAAGGATGGTTAGTGAGGTTAGTGTACATGAAGGATGGGTTATACTGTTTGAAGTATGGTCAGTGGGGTTAGCTGTACATGAAGGATGGTCAGTGAGGTTAGCTGTACATGAAGGATGGGTTATACTGTATGAAGGATGGTCAGTGAGGTTAGCTGTACATGAAGGATGGTCAGTGGGGTTAGCTGTACATGAAGGATGGTTATACTGTATGAAGGATGGTCAGTGGGGTTAGCTGTACATGAAGGATGGTCAGTGAGGTTACCTGTAAATGAAGGATGGTCAGTGGGGTTAGCTGTACAGGAACGATGGGTTATACTGTATGAAGGATGGTCAGTGGGGTTAGCTGTACATGAAGTATGGGTTATACTGTATGAAGGATGGTCAGTGGGGTTAGCTGTACATGAAGGATGGGTTATACTGTATGAAGGATGATCAGTGGGGTTAGCTGTACATGAAGGATGGGTTAT
>NC_048567.1:15954876-15957376 GCF_013265735.2 Oncorhynchus mykiss | reverse complement strand
GACAGTGGTGAGACAAATACAACAGGAGAAAGAGGAGCAGAACAGAGCACTAGAGGAGAGTTATAGATTGCTGGTGGAGGAGAGGTTGAGGGGGATGGAGGAGAGGGTGAGGGGGATGGAGGAGAAGTTGAGGGGGACGGCGTGTGACAGAGAACAACCCACTAGAGAGGTGGCCACCCCCACAGAGAAGCCAGCAGAACAGCCCACCTCAGCACCCAACAAAAGTCTCGACACCACAGCAGAACAGTCCACACCAGAACCTGACCATAGAGTTGACACCACAGCAGAACAGTCCACACCAGACCCTGACCATAGAGTCGACATCACAGCAGAACAGACAAATGAAGAACCCCAAGCCCAGAGGCTCTCACCCCCTCTGAGCACCCCCCCTGTCAGCGACCCTGATAGCCCTTTTGACAACCCCCCCACACCCACTGAGGACAAACACAAGACACAGATTGTACTACTTATGGACTCAAATGGGAAATATATAGAAGAAAAAAAACTTTTTCCCAAACACAGTGTGTCTAAACTCTGGTGTCCAAACACCCAGCGTGCCCTAGACCTTCTGTCTGAGGCCAAACTAGGCTCACCCAGCCACATAATAATACACACAGGCACAAATGACCTGAGAGCACAGCAGGAAAGAGTGGCCACAGCACTGAAGGGAGTGATTGAAAAGGCTTCTTCTACTTTCCCCAACGCACAAGTGGTTATCTCCACCCTGCTGCCACGAAAAGACTTCCACCCTGCCACAATACAGTGGGTAAATGCAAGTATTTCCCGTGACTGTGCCTCAAAACCAAACGTTTTCCTGGCCCACCACTCCACCCTGGACTTGAACAGCCTCTATGACCAGGTCCACCTCTACAAGGCAGCAGTGCCCACCTTTGCCCGAACTCTAAAGGACATCGCTCTCAAACGTATACCCAACACTTCACACAGGAGCAACAGATCAATAGACACCCCATCCAGACCAGCGAGACACCCTCCCAGATCTGCAGGACTCCCCCCTGGACCTACACATAGAGGACCCACGCCAAGAGGAATTACATCCAGACCACAGTACACGTCAACCATGCCCACACCCCATTTAGGCCCCCTCAGATCAGACCTATGCCACTCCTGCCCACCCCATGCACCCCACCCCCGCAAAGAGGGCCTCAACATGGAAGCCACACATACGCCCAGGTAGTGAGCGGGCAAACAGTCCCAACCCCCACTCTCACACTCGCCCAAGCCAATGGCATGTACCAGATGCTCAGCAGGCTCTGCTCACACTTACTGGCCTGAGGCCAAACCACAACCAACAACATTGGACACTCTATGGAACAAAAAGCCTTCACTATATTATCCTGGAATATCCAAGGCCTGAGGTCATCTGCCTTTGGCCTAAAGAGCGGAAACCCGGACTTCACCAAAGAAATCGGTAATACAGACATTGTCATCCTGTAAGAAACCTGGTATAGAGGAGACGGACCCACTGGTTGCCCTCTAGGTTACAGAGAGCTGGTAGTCCCATCCACCAAACTACCAGGTGTGAAACAGGGAAGGGACTCAGGGGGTATGCTAATTTTGTATAGAGCAGACCTAACTCACTCCATTAAATTAATCAAAACAGGAACATTTTACATTTGGCTAGAAATTCAAAAGGAAATTATCCTAACAGAGAAAAATGTCCTCCTGTGTGCTACCTATATCCCCCCCACTAGAATCCCCATATTTTAATGAAGACAGCTTCTCCATCCTGGAGGGGGAAATCAATCATTTCCAGGCCCAGGGACATGTACTAGTCTGTGGCGACCTAAATGCCAGAACCGGACAAGAACCTGACACCCTCAGCACACAGGGGGACAAACACCTGCCTGGAGGTGACAGCATTCCCTCCCACATATGCCCCCCTAGGCACAACTATGACAACATAACCAACAAAAACGGGTCACAACTCCTGCAGCTCTGTCGCACGCTGGGTATGTACATAGTCAACGTTAGGCTTCGAGGGGACTCCTATGGTAGGTACACCTATAGCTCATCTCTTGGCAGTAGTACTGTAGACTACTTTATCACTGACCTCAACCCAGAGTCTCTCAGAGCGTTCACAGTCAGCCCACTGACACCCCTATCAGACCACAGCAAAATCACAGTCTACTTAAACAGAGCAATAATCAATCATGAGGCATCAAAGCCAAAGGAACTGAGTAACATTAAGAAATGCTATAGATGGAAGGAATGCAGTTTGGAAACCTACCAAAAAACAATTACGCAACACCAAATTCAATCCCTTTTAGACAATTTCCTGGGTAAAACGTTCCGCTGTAATTGTGAAGGTGTAAACTTGGCAGTAGAAAATCTTAACAGTATATTTAACCTCTCAGCTTCCCTATCAAATCTAAAAATCTCAAATAGAAAACCGAAGAAAATTAACAATAATGACAAATGGTTTGATGAAGAATGCAAAAATCTAAGAAAGAAATTGAGAAACCTGTCCAACCAAAAACAT